>NC_058082.1:612820339-612986492 GCF_014858855.1 Bufo gargarizans | reverse complement strand
CACAACAGTACAGTGGTAACGACAGATGTAGCGGGGATATAAATTTGAGGCCTAGTATTTACGGCGCTGGGTGACCGGTATGGATTTACTAACAGAATTAGACTTGGAAATGCACAGTAGCGTGTGTGTGAAGTTATTCTGAATGACCCTATGTGCACCTTGAATATTATATACCCTTTTAGGGATAGATTTCAAATAGCTCTGATATAGCAGAAACCACTAAATTATGAAATTGCTAAATTGGGAATTGTATTTCAACCCAGAACAAAAAATGTGCTTTGACGGACACTAAATAACTTGCCCAGCCACAACAGTACAGTGGTAACGACAGATTTAGCGGGATATAAATTTTAGGCCTAGTATTTAGGCGCTGGGTGACCGGTATGGATTTACTAACAGAATTAGACTTGGAAATGCACAGTAGCGTGTGTGTGAAGTTATTCTGAATGACCCTATGTGCACCTTGAATATTATATACCCTTTTAGGGATAGATTTCAAATAGCTCTGATATAGCAGAAACCACTAAATTATGAAATTGCTAAATTGGGAATTGTATTTCAACCCAGAACAAAAAATGTGCTTTGACGGACACTAAATAACTTGCCCAGCCACAACAGTACAGTGGTAACGACAGATGTAGCGGGATATAAATTTGAGGCCTAGTATTTTACGGCGCTGGGTGACCGGTATGGATTTACTAACAGAATTAGACTTGGAAATGCACAGTAGCGTGTGTGTGAAGTTATTCTGAATGACCCTATGTGCACCTTGAATATTATATACCCTTTTAGGGATAGATTTCAAATAGCTCTGATATAGCAGAAACCACTAAATTATGAAATTGCTAAATTGGGAATTGTATTTCAACCCAGAACAAAAAATGTGCTTTGACGGACACTAAATAACTTGCCCATCCACAACAGGACAGCGGTAACGACAGATTTAGCGGGATATAAATTTGAGGCCTAGTATTTAGGCGCTGGGTGACCGGTATGGATTTAGTGACAGAATTAGACTTGGAAATGCATAGTAGCGTGTATGTGAAGTTATTCTGAATGACCCTATGTGCACCTTGAATATTATATACCCTTTTAGGGATAGATTTCAAATAGCTCTGATATAGCAGAAACCACTAAATTATGAAATTGCTAAATTGGGAATTGTATTTCAACCCAGAACAAAAAATGTGCTTTGACGGACACTAAATAACTTGCCCAGCCACAACAGTACAGTGGTAACGACAGATGTAGCGGGATATAAATTTGAGGCCTAGTATTTAGGCGCTGGGTGACCGGTATGGATTTACTAACAGAATTAGACTTGGAAATGCACAGTAGCGTGTGTGTGTGAAGTTATTCTGAATGACCCTATGTGCACCTTGAATATTATATACCCTTTTAGGGATAGATTTCAAATAGCTCTGATATAGCAGAAACCACTAAATTATGAAATTGCTAAATTGGGAATTGTATTTCAACCCTGAACAAAAAATGTGCTTTAACGGACACTAAATAACTTGCCCAGCCACAACAGTACAGCGGTAACGACAGATTTAGCGGGATATAAATTTGAGGCCTAGTATTTAGGCGCTGGGTGACCGGTATGGATTTAGTGACAGAATTAGACTTGGAAATGCACAGTAGCGTGTGTGTGAAGTTATTCTGAATGACCCTATGTGCACCTTGAATATTATATACCCTTTTAGGGATAGATTTCAAATAGCTTTGATATAGCAGAAACCACTAAATTATGAAATTGCTAAATTGGGAATTGTATTTCAACCCTGAACTGTGCTTTAACGGACACTAAATAACTTGCCCAGCCACAACAGTACAGCGGTAACGACAGATGTAGCGGGATATAAATTTGAGGCCTAGTATTTAGGCGCTGGGTGACCGGTATGGATTTAGTGACAGAATTAGACTTGGAAATGCACAGTAGCGTGTGTGTGAAGTTATTCTGAATGACCCTATGTGCACCTTGAATATTATATACCCTTTTAGAGATAGATTTCAAATAGCTCTGATATAGCAGAAACCACTAAATTATGAAATTGCTAAATTGGGAATTGTATTTCAACCCAGAACAAAAAATGTGCTTTGACGGACACTAAATAACTTGCCCAGCCATAACAGTACAGTGGTAATGACTGATTTAGCGGGATATAAATTTGAGGCCTAGTATTTTACGGCGCTGGGTGACCGGTATGGATTTACTAACAGAATTAGACTTGGAAATGCACAGTAGCGTGTGTGTGAAGTTATTCTGAATGACCCTATGTGCACCTTGAATATTATATACCCTTTTAGGGATAGATTTCAAATAGCTCTGATATAGCAGAAACCACTAAATTATGAAATTGCTAAATTGGGAATTGTATTTCAACCCAGAACAAAAATGTGCTTTGACGGACACAAAATAACTTGCCCATCCACAACAGGACAGCGGTAACGACAGATTTAGCGGGATATAAATTTGAGGCCTAGTATTTAGGCGCTGGGTGACCGGTATGGATTTAGTGACAGAATTAGACTTGGAAATGCATAGTAGCGTGTATGTGAAGTTATTCTGAATGACCCTATGTGCACCTTGAATATTATATACCCTTTTAGGGATAGATTTCAAATAGCTCTGATATAGCAGAAACCACTAAATTATGAAATTGCTAAATTGGGAATTGTATTTCAACCCAGAACAAAAAATGTGCTTTGACGGACACTAAATAACTTGCCCAGCCACAACAGTACAGTGGTAACGACAGATGTAGCGGGATATAAATTTGAGGCCTAGTATTTAGGCGCTGGGTGACCGGTATGGATTTACTAACAGAATTAGACTTGGAAATGCACAGTAGCGTGTGTGTGTGAAGTTATTCTGAATGACCCTATGTGCACCTTGAATATTATATACCCTTTTAGGGATAGATTTCAAATAGCTCTGATATAGCAGAAACCACTAAATTATGAAATTGCTAAATTGGGAATTGTATTTCAACCCTGAACAAAAAATGTGCTTTAACGGACACTAAATAACTTGCCCAGCCACAACAGTACAGCGGTAACGACAGATTTAGCGGGATATAAATTTGAGGCCTAGTATTTAGGCGCTGGGTGACCGGTATGGATTTAGTGACAGAATTAGACTTGGAAATGCACAGTAGCGTGTGTGTGAAGTTATTCTGAATGACCCTATGTGCACCTTGAATATTATATACCCTTTTAGGGATAGATTTCAAATAGCTTTGATATAGCAGAAACCACTAAATTATGAAATTGCTAAATTGGGAATTGTATTTCAACCCTGAACTGTGCTTTAACGGACACTAAATAACTTGCCCAGCCACAACAGTACAGCGGTAACGACAGATGTAGCGGGATATAAATTTGAGGCCTAGTATTTAGGCGCTGGGTGACCGGTATGGATTTAGTGACAGAATTAGACTTGGAAATGCACAGTAGCGTGTGTGTGAAGTTATTCTGAATGACCCTATGTGCACCTTGAATATTATATACCCTTTTAGAGATAGATTTCAAATAGCTCTGATATAGCAGAAACCACTAAATTATGAAATTGCTAAATTGGGAATTGTATTTCAACCCAGAACAAAAAATGTGCTTTGACGGACACTAAATAACTTGCCCAGCCATAACAGTACAGTGGTAATGACTGATTTAGCGGGATATAAATTTGAGGCCTAGTATTTACGGCGCTGGGTGACCGGTATGGATTTACTAACAGAATTAGACTTGGAAATGCACAGTAGCGTGTGTGTGAAGTTATTCTGAATGACCCTATGTGCACCTTGAATATTATATACCCTTTTAGGGATAGATTTCAAATAGCTCTGATATAGCAGAAACCACTAAATTATGAAATTGCTAAATTGGGAATTGTATTTCAACCCAGAACAAAAAATGTGCTTTGACGGACACAAAATAACTTGCCCATCCACAACAGGACAGCGGTAACGACAGATTTAGCGGGATATAAATTTGAGGCCTAGTATTTAGGCGCTGGGTGACCGGTATGGATTTAGTGACAGAATTAGACTTGGAAATGCATAGTAGCGTGTATGTGAAGTTATTCTGAATGACCCTATGTGCACCTTGAATATTATATACCCTTTTAGGGATAGATTTCAAATAGCTCTGATATAGCAGAAACCACTAAATTATGAAATTGCTAAATTGGGAATTGTATTTCAACCCAGAACAAAAAATGTGCTTTGACGGACACTAAATAACTTGCCCAGCCACAACAGTACAGTGGTAACGACAGATGTAGCGGGATATAAATTTGAGGCCTAGTATTTAGGCGCTGGGTGACCGGTATGGATTTACTAACAGAATTAGACTTGGAAATGCACAGTAGCGTGTGTGTGTGAAGTTATTCTGAATGACCCTATGTGCACCTTGAATATTATATACCCTTTTAGGGATAGATTTCAAATAGCTCTGATATAGCAGAAACCACTAAATTATGAAATTGCTAAATTGGGAATTGTATTTCAACCCTGAACAAAAAATGTGCTTTAACGGACACTAAATAACTTGCCCAGCCACAACAGTACAGCGGTAACGACAGATGTAGCGGGATATAAATTTGAGGCCTAGTATTTAGGCGCTGGGTGACCGGTATGGATTTAGTGACAGAATTAGACTTGGAAATGCACAGTAGCGTGTGTGTGAAGTTATTCTGAATGACCCTATGTGCACCTTGAATATTATATACCCTTTTAGAGATAGATTTCAAATAGCTCTGATATAGCAGAAACCACTAAATTATGAAATTGCTAAATTGGGAATTGTATTTCAACCCAGAACAAAAAATGTGCTTTGGCGGACACTAAATAACTTGCCCATCCACAACAGTACAGCGGTAACGACAGATTTAGCGGGATATAAATTTGAGGCCTAGTATTTAGGCGCTGGGTGACCGGTATGGATTTAGTGACAGAATTAGACTGGGATATGGCCAAAAAATAACCACACTATTGCTGGTTAAATGCACTTGGTGTGACAGCTTGACCAACCACACTACTGAGGGTTAAATGCACTTGGTGACGGGCGCAGCTTGCCCCTGATGTAGTATATGGCCAAAAAATGAACAGACTATTGCTGGTTAAATGCACTTGGTGACGGGCGCAGCTTGCCCCTGATTTAGTATATGGCCAAAAAATTAACAGACTATTGCTGGTTAAATGCACTTGGTGTGACAGCTTCACCCTGATGTAGGCTTTAGCCAAAAAACAACCACACCATTGAGGGTTAAATGCACTTGGTGACAGGCGCAGCTTGCCCCTGATGTAGTATATGGCCAAAAAATAAACAGACTATTGCTGGTTAAATGCACTTGGTGTGACAGCTTCTATCTGATGTAGGCTTTAGCCAAAAAACAACCACACCATTGAGGGTTAAATGCACTTGGTGACAGGCGCAGCTTGCCCCTGATGTAGTATATGGCCAAAAAATAAACAGACTATTGCTGGTTAAATGCACTTGGTGTGACAGCTTCACCCTGATGTAGGCTTTAGCCAAAAAACAACCACACCATTGAGGGTTAAATGCATTTGGTCGCAGCTTGGATGCACTTGGTCGCAGCACCGCACAAGACACAAAATGGCCGCCGATCACCCCAGAAAAAAGTGACTGACAAACGGTCTGGGCAGCCTAAAAACAGTGAGCAATTGAATTTCAGCAGCTCAATGATGCACAGCTGCAGATCGATCGATTAATCAAGTCCTTTGGAGGAGTTAATCTGCCTAATCTCGCCCTACTGTCGCAGCCGCAACCTCTCCCTACGCTAATCAGAGCAGAGTGACGGGCGGCGCTATGTGACTCCAGCTTAAATAGAGGCTGGGTCACATGGTGCTCTGGCCAATCACAGCCATGCCAATAGTAGGCATGGCTGTGACGGCCTCTTGGGGCAAGTAGTATGACGCTTGTTGATTGGCTGCTTTGCAGCCTTTCAAAAAGCGCCAAGAAAGTGTCACAAAAGCGCCAAGAAAGCGACGAACACCGAACCCGAACCCGGACTTTTACGAAAATGTCCGGGTTCGGGTCCGTGTCACGGACACCCCAAAATTCGGTACGAACCCGAACTATACAGTTCGAGTTCGCTCATCCCTATATATGTGCCATAACCAATGGGCAATGTGTCTACAATGGAAATCACAATGTATTGAGTATATGTGACATTTTCCCATAGTGAGGAGCAAGGATATAATACTGTACTTAGGCTTCATTCACCTTTCGGTTTGTTAAATCCAAAAGAGGAACAAACTACCAGAGTTACCGTATCTGTCAGAATGCTGACATTTATGCCAGAAACCTGCAGGATTCCATTATAGAGAATGGGAATCCAGTGGTGCCTGGCAGTGTCTGGCTACTCAGGATACAGTAACTCTAGTAGTCTTCTCCTCTGCCAGGACAGTCTACTGGATTTACCAAACATAGCTGTGAACATAGCCTTACTTAGGCCCCTTTCACACGGGCGAGTTTTCCGCGCGGATGCAATGCATGATGTGAACGCATTGCACCCGCACTGAGTCCGGACCCATTCATTTCTATGGGGCTGTGCACATGAGCGGAAATTTTCACGCATCACTTGTGCGTTGCGTGAAAATCGCAGCATGCTCTATTTTGTGTGTTTTTCACACTACGTGGGCCCCATAGAAGTGAATGGGGCTGTGTGAAAATCGCAAGCATCCGCAAGCAAGTGCAACACAAAGGACGAGATCACCCTTATAACTTCATCTCCCATGTGAAGCTCCTACGAAAATGAATAGGATTAGCTTATATCTTGTTTTACATATTTTAGCGTCACACTCTAAACCTCTCACCTGGGGGTCCCTGCAGGTATTGCTAGATTCTGTTAATTGCAGGCAATGGAAGGCTCCTGCGGTTGTTTCACAGAGGTCCTGTTAATATTTATAAGGTATTTTATTTTCACAGCGCCTTCCACGCATTCCTATTTTGTGGTTGTCACAGCAAAATTACATTTACGGAAGACAGCCAAGAACAATCGAGGAAATGTTGTGTGTGAAATCTTTCTGGATCAAAGAATGCATCGTTAGAACACAGAGATTTTATATTTCTGTGTTTAGGAGGCACAAAGAGAAAGAAGATTCAACATCATTTTTTAAGACAACATAAAACAAACCCTTCATCTCCAAGTCACTGTCCACCCCCAAAAACCTCATTTACTTTCCATGCAAGACTAGGTCTCTGTTTTATTTGCTGTGTGTTGCCAAGGAAAAGCGAATTTTACTTGCACAAATAGAAAGTCCGTAGAAATAAGAAAGGTATAAATTACAAGCAGTTGACATAGCAACATAACATTTTGTCAGACTGGGGAAAACACTGGGGGAAAAAAAAGTTTTTTATGCCATTTTTTTTTAATGTAGTCTTGTGTATGGTAAGTCAAGTAACCCTTTACAGATTCAACAAAGCGACTGTGTCTTGTGTAAAATCCCCTATAGGACAAACAGATCTAAATTCAGTTTGAATTCTTGTTTACTTTCCACAAAGTATAGACACAGCTTCTTATCAGTTTACAAGCTGTGATAGACATTGATCTCAGCCTTCACATGTCAAGATAAGGAAGGTCAGTTTCTAACCATGAGGAAAGTAAATTGAGGTGAAAGTCATTATTAACCTTTTCTATGCTCCTCGTTTTATAAAAGCATTTTAAATATTGGTCTCTTTAAAAAAAAAAAAAATTATTTGGACTGAGATAACGAAGAGTGGATAAAGAAATCAGGTAAAATAACTTATGTTAGAAATGAAGATAATTGTAATGGTGTCTTAATTAGAAAACTTTTAAAGGGAACCTGTCACCAGGATTTGGGGTATAGAGCTGAAGACATGGGTTGCTAGATGGCCACTAGCACAACCGCAATACCCAGTCCCTATAGCTCTGTGTGCTTTTATTGTGTAAAAAACAAACAAATTTAATACATATGCAAATTAACATAAAAGAGTCATATCTTACTTGTGTGACCAGAGAAGAGTCATATTTTCAAGCTCTGACTCATCTCAGGATAATTTGCATATGTATCAAATCGGTTTTTATACACAATAAAAGCACACAGAGCTATGGGGACTGGGTATTGCGGATGTGCTAATGGCCCTCTAGCAACCCATGTCCTCAGCTTTATACCCAAAATCCCGGTGACAGGTTCCCTTTAAAAGGTATGTGACGGGGGGGCGTGGCCGGATGCCGGGAGGAGAGGTCGCATAGTGCCAGAGCTCCGGCTGTGGAACTCCGACAGCGGCACAAAGCAGTTATAATTCAAAAGATTTGGGGATACTTACCTGCCCCAGAACGGACCTTGCTCCAGCACTTCTTCCGATGATGACCAGAGGAAGGAAGAAGGGATCGCAGCCTCAGAAGATGACGGCATTCTTCCATCCAGCTCCTGGGTCTTCACAAGATGGCGCCGGTTCCCGCCACACAGAGGGAGCGCCCTGCCCGTCCTCTGCAGCGGCGCTCATTCAGCGTTCACCAGGGTCTCCCTCTTCAGCAGGATCCGACTCTCCTTCTTCACAGGAACCTAAAAAACAAAAGAGGGTGAGTGAACAGCAGCCATACAGTCCTCCCCTTGATACTTACCCTGCGTCACCAGGCATAGATCCTGGATTAACAGTCAATGCAATGCAGGACATGCTGTCAGATCTAAAACGATCTATTCATGGCGACTTTAAAGAGACAATCTCTGTTATTCATGCAGACATAGTCGCTATAGGAGAAAGAACCGCACATTTGGAAGAAAAAATGGAGGAATTTGTCGCAGCGCATAACTCACTAGTTGATAATCATAATGCGGTTGAAGATGACATAGCCTCCATGAAACTTAAAATCGCTGATCTGGAGGATCGCTCCAGAAGAAACAACATTAGATTCAGAGGCATTCCTGAAAGTGTTCTGGACTCTCAGTTGCAGGATTTTATTGCGGACCTCATAGTGGCGTATCTGCCAGACACTCCAGGGCCAGAGTTGATATTAGACCGGGTTCACCGGGTTCCCAAACCCAAAGCTCTTCCAGCCTCTATTCCCAGAGATGTTCTTGCCAGAATACACTTTTATCATCTAAAAGACTCCCTAATGAGAGAAGCTCAAAAAAAGAGGACGGATATCCCTGAAAGATTTTGTAATGTCCTCCTATTCACTGACTTATCACCAGCGACGCTGAGCAGGAGACGCGAGTTCCAAGTATACACCAAAGCACTAAGGGATAACAATATTCCTTACAAATGGGGTTTCCCTGTCAAGCTGATTGTGAGATACCAAAATTCATCAAATGTCCTAGTTTCTCCACAGGAAGCGTCAGTAGCTTTTGCCAAATGGAACATCTCTGTGCCACCGGAGGGCGCCAAAGCCAAAGATAAAGACAAAGAAAGAGACAAAGCAATGAACTCTCCTTCTAATAGACCTTCCTCTGATAGAAGCCACCTTAACCTAACTCCAGAATGGACCAAAGTGGGAAGAAATCCTCCGTGAAACTTATGCTGGACAGTTTCTATGATACCATAAGTATCCTTCCATGTTATACTTGTTTAGTTATACTACTATTATGCTATTCTTATGGGGTTCCACACCCTGATGCTCTACCTCTGAGAACACATATTACATCTCTGTGTTCACATTCCCTAATCCACTGTTTTCCTAACGCCTCCCATACTAAGTGAGATACATCACTACTTCTGGTCACTGTTAGACCATTGTTATGTTTCTGTTATTTATTAATCTTTTTTTTTTCTATGTTTTATCTTATTGTTTTACAAGGTTACACAAAAAAGGTCTACCTCAAACAAAGGAAGTCAAAGATTCAAATCTACGTTCCCCACAATTTCTTCACGGTAACTTAGGTGTACTTCACTATTTCACTCACACACTAATAATTAATCATCTCAGGTTAGAAATATTAGCATATTGCATTAGAAATCAATATGGCTAGTAAAGGTATAAAAATCTTCTCTGCAAATGTTAAGGGTCTTAATAGCCCATTTAAGAGGTCAGCATGTTGGAATGAGGTGAGGAAACAAGGAGCTGACATTATCTGTATTCAAGAGTCCCACCTTAATAAGGAAGACTCCTACAGATTTTATCACCCCTCCTTTCCACACATCTTTTTCTCATCAGCTTCAAATAAAAGAAAAGGTGTGATTATAGGTTTTAAAAATTCTGTTGCCTTCCAGTGTCATAATACAATAATTGATGAAGAGGGCAGATACATCATCATTATATGCAATATAAACAACTCTAGATACACAATAGTTAATTTATATGCCCCTAACGCTGATCAGATCAATTTTATCAAACGTACAGTCAAAATAGCTCAGGACTCTAAGCAAGGCTCTCTATTGTTTTGTGGCGACTTCAACATGTGTCCTGACTCCTCAATTGATAGACTGCCCTCTCCTCTTCCCTCTCAAAAGAACTCACACCTCAGAGATTTCTTATTCCAAGAGGGTCTTCTGGATATATGGAGGGTTCACCATGCTAATGAAAAAGATTTTACTTTTTTTTCACACCCACACAATACTTACTCTAGAATTGACCTCTTTGTATCAGATAAATGGCTCCTTCAAAAAGTGTTAGAAGTATCAATCTCTAATATAACATGGTCTGACCATGCGTTTATCACTCTTACTCTGGATGATAAGTATAGTAATAGAATATATTCCCCATGGAGACTCAATAACTCCTTACTCCAAAATTCTTCTATTCGTACAGAAGTAGAAAATTCATTAAATGAATATTTTAAATCCAATGACAATAAGCTGGTTTCAGATATTACATTATGGAGCGCGCACAAGGCATTTATAAGGGGTGTTTTGTTAAAACATGCGGCTATCCAAAAGAAGAATAGACGGAAAACTCTTGATAAATTACTAGCTGATATTAAAAACCTAGAGGATTCTTCTAAGATTTCGTTAGACCCTAAAATTATCAGCAAATTAAAAACAGCCAGACACCATTTATATCTTCATTTACACGAAAAACATGAATTCCACCTGCGTAAACTCAATTCAGACCACTACTCTCAAGGTAATAAAGCGTCAAAAATTTTAGCTAATAGAATTAAAAAAAGAGAAATTAAATCAAGAATCCCCTTCTTATATGACAGTCAAGACCAAAAATTATATAATCCCAAGCATATAGCAGAGGAATTCGCCAAATATTATGAAAATTTATATAATCTGGAGAATGCGCCTGACATTGTCCAACCGACTACTGAATATATTAATGATTTTCTTACTGGTATATCACTTCCTTCCATAACTCCAGCCCAAAACCAATCCCTTAACTCTAAAATCACACATCAGGAAATTTCTGAAGCAATACATTCTCTTAAAAACAATAAATCTCCTGGTCCGGACGGACTTACAAATGAATATTATAAAATTTTCTCACACATTCTAAACCCCTTTTTGAATAGATCCTTCAACTTAATAGCAGAACAGGAGTCGATCCCCAAAGATATGTTAAACGCACTGATAATTACGCTCCCCAAACCTGGTAAATCTGCAGACAAGCCGGCTAACTTCAGGCCTATATCACTACTAAACTCAGATATAAAGATTTTTGCGAAAATTCTGGCAAAAAGATTATCTGGTATCCTTCCTACATTAATAGCTAATGACCAAATTGGTTTTGTCCCCAACAGGCAATCATCAGATGGCACTAGGAGGTTTATAGACCTTTTGGATGTAGCATACTCTACACGAACGCCTTCTCTGCTCCTCTCCTTGGACGCGGAGAAGGCGTTTGATAGGATACATTGGAAATACATTCACGCAACCTTGAAAAAATTTGGATTTGGTGATTTTTTCCTGTCTGCGGTAATGTCCTTATATTCCAACCCTAGCGCCTCTATTTACTCATCTAGTTTCTTATCTGCTCCATTCAATATTAAGAATGGAACTAGACAAGGGTGCCCCATGTCCCCTTTAATATTTGCCCTTGCAATGGAACCCTTTGCGGAGCATATTAGATCCTCCCCTCTCATTAAAGGGTTAACGGTGGGGAACACAGATCATCGCATAGGCCTTTTTGCAGATGATGTGTTAATCTTAACTTCAAACCCTGCAACTGCATTAAATGCTATTAACAATATAATTACTAAATTTGGCAAAGCGTCCTTCTATAAAGTTAATATCAACAAGTCCCAAATTCTTGACCTAGGTTTATCCAGAACTACCAAAAACTTAATCTCCAACTCATACAAATACCCCTGGGCTGTAGAGTCATTGACATACCTAGGCATTCAGCTTGCATTCCCTACTAGTAAATTATTCAAAGTTAATTTTTGGCCACTATATAATAAGATAAATGATTCCTTAAACAACCTAAGAATGGACTCTCTTTCATGGTTAGGGAGAATAGCAGCAATTAAAATGATGATATTACCCAAAATTATTTATATGTTTCGTAATATCCCAATTACCATTCCCAAAGGATATTTATCTAAACTACAAACCTTACTCAACCGACATATATGGGGGAAATTTAAGCCCAGAGTGAAAGGTCTCATCCTTCAAAGAACACTTAAAACAGGCGGACTCAACACCCCTTCTATTAAACACTACTATGCCTCTTCTATACTTGATCAAATGAGATATTTGATTAAAAATGATACCTCTAAAAAATGGGTTGTACTGGAGAAAAATATAATGGGTGCCCATGACTTAAACTTATGGCTCTCAGCCACAGCGGTCTTCGGTATCAAACATGTCTCTGCACTATCAACCCTGAATGCAATCTTTAGCATCTGGTATGTCATTGCTAGAACAGAAAAATTAGTTACTTCTTCAATCTCCTCCCTACCTCTAGAAATATGTGAATTAGCCATACCAGACCTTCAGATTGGTAACTGGATATCCTCCGGTATTACAGATATTGGTCAATTGAGAATTGATGAAGTTTTTGTTGACTTTGCTTATCTTCATAGAGAATTCAGTATTCCCAACTCAGATTTCTATAAATACCTTAGAATAAGACATCTACTTCAATCCCCAAGAAACTTTCATTTTACCTCACAAAACCGTTCGCTAATGGACTGGATCCATATGACACATAGACTAGATAAAGGTATCACGAAAGGATATCAATTACTAAAAGAATCTAGCACAAATCCATTACAACACATCATGGACTTGTGGAACTCTGAGTTGGGCTCTGTTCTCACAGAAGCGGAATGGGGGGAAGCCTTCAACTCTGTATCTAAGCTTTCCAAATGCTCAGACCATTTAGAAGGAGCGAGAAAAATACTATATAGATGGTACAGAACCCCTATGTACTTGAATAAAATATTTCCTGAAATGTCGCAAGCATGTTGGAGATGTGGTAATGCCCCTGGTACATACCTACACATGTGGTGGGACTGCCCATCAGTTAGTTGCTTATGGATCTCAATTTTTGAATTAATATCTCATCTAGCAGGCTCCCAAATCGCTCCCTCTCCTAAGATGGCTCTTTTATCTGTAGGCCTTATTGAACTCCCTCAAGATTATAGATCCATTGTCAGCCATCTAATATTTGTTACCCGCATAAAAATTGCTGCCTGCTGGAAAGCCGGTGATCTCCCCAATATCAAGAGAATTCTTAGAACGCTAGATAATTGTTGTTTATATGAAGGAATTTGGGCGTCATCTAGGAACTCGAAACTTACCTTTCTAAAGAACTGGGATATGTGGTTGAACGACAATAAGTGCAAGATACCTCCCAATGCGTCTATTAGGTTATAACATTTCAATCGTGTTGCATTACCTGTACACTAATATTTTGCTAGGTGAAGTACCTGTGATGTCATTTATTATTACTGGTATCAGTTTATCTGTCTTATGAAGTGTAATTTCTAATGTTCTAAAAGAAGTTTCACAAGTGCCTAAAAATACCTCTGCTAAGAATGTATTCATGTGATTGTATTCATGCAATTGTAACCTTTTTATTTTTTTTTATTTTATGAAAACCTTAATAAAAAACTATTGTTCAAAAAAAAAAAAAGGTATGTGACAGGTAATATAATTGCTGTCATCTCTAGGAGTAGAGGTTGTTGATACGGAGGAAGCATGCACATGGCAGCGTCATGACCACAGTGCACAGAGGAAGTACAGATCCAAAGCACATGGCCTCCTTGTGCTGTCGTACAGGTCTGATTGATGGACAGCCAGAAACTGATGAAGAATTTATTCTGTCGGATTCTGTTTGAAGGTTCCAAACTCTTAAACACTGGTATGGGCAGCGTATTACAGCTCCTTGCAACCTTAGGCCCCTTTCACACGGGCGAGTTTTCCGTGCGGGTGCGATCCGTGCGGGGAACATATGGCACCCGCACTAAATCCTGACCCATTCATTTCTATGGGGCTGTGCACATGAGCGATGTTTTTAACGCATCACTTGTGCGTTCAGTTGAAATCGCAGCATGCTCTATATTTTCCGATTTTGACGTGACGCAGGCCCCATAGAAATGAATGGGGTGTGTGAAAATCGGATGGCATCCGCAAGCAAGTACGGATGCCGTGCGATTTGCACGCATGGTTGCTAGGAGACCATCGGGATGGAGACCCGATCATTATTATTTTCCCTTATAACATGGTTATAAGGGAAAATAATAGCATTCTGAATACAGAATGCATAGTAAACCAGCACTAGAGGGGTTAAAAAAAAAAAAAAAATTTAACTCACCTTAGTCCACTTGCTCGCGAAGCTGGCATCTCCTTGTGTCTCCGCTGCTGATGAACAGGACCTGGGGTGAGCTGTTCCATTAAATACAGGTTAAGGACCTTCGATGACGTCACTCCGGTCATCACATGGTACGTCACATGATCTTTTACCATGGTGATTCACCATGGTAAAAGACCATGTGATGACCGGAGTGACGTCATCGAAGGTCCTTAAGCTCTATTTAATGGAGCAGCTCACCCCAGGTCCTGTTCATCAGCAGCGGAGACACAAGGAGATGCCAGCTTCGCGAGCAAGTGGACTAAGGTGAGTTAAATTTTTTTTTTTTTTTTTTTTAACCCCTCTAGCGCTGGTTTACTATGCATTCTGTATTCAGAATGCTATTATTTTCCCTTATAACCATGTTATAAGGGAAAATAATACAATCTTCAGAACATCAATCCCAAGCCCGAACTTCTATGAAGAAGTTCGGGTTTGGGTACCAAACATGCGCGATTTTTCTCACGCGAGTGCAACGCATGACAATGTTTTGCACTTGCGCAGAAAAAATCGCGCATTTTCCCGCAACGCACCCGGCTCTTATCCGGGCAAAAAAACTCACGCCCGTGTGAAAGAGGCCTTAGAGAAAATACAGCCGCGCGCATCGTCCCGTATGGTAACGTAGCGCGCATTAAAGGGAGTCTGTCACCAAAATATGACGTTATACACCACTTACATGGCTCTCTAGCATACCTATCCATGATTCAAATGGTACCTATGTAATTTTCTTCTGACTTTCACCAGCAGGAAAAACTATGTTTAATCCATATGTAAAAGAGGGCTCGCAAGTGCCCAGGGGCTGCGTTCGGTATGTAGGAGCCCAGGCTGCTCTGCCATCTTGTTACATAACTCCTCCCCAGCCTCTTCCTTGGCCCGCCCTGCAAGTCCCTTGCTTTATCCACAGGACTGGCTGATATCCCGCACGTGCGCAGTGCACCGCTGG
Source organism: Bufo gargarizans (assembly GCF_014858855.1). NCBI lineage: Eukaryota > Metazoa > Chordata > Amphibia > Anura > Bufonidae > Bufo > Bufo gargarizans. The sequence continues at coordinate 612,970,821 of NC_058082.1, read as the reverse complement.
CCCGGGCATGCGCACTGTGATGCCCATTGTGGGCACGTCATCGCTACATGTAGTGCGCATCCGCTTGCCTATGACTGAATACATCTAAGGGGCTGTGGATTTGTTAAGAGAAGTCAATGAATGTGGGGTCCCGTGATCGGCAAATTAACAGCATGTAGACTGGACTCATGTGTGACTAGTGGGGCTAGCCTAGCACATCCTCATTGTGGCATGTTGACATGCATCAATTCTCAAGACAATGACATTGACAGATGCCAATTCTCTAAAAAAAATGGCACATTCAGCAAGAGTATCAGCAGGGGTGTTGCTAGTTTAAAACATTTGGGGCCTTGGACCCTGATGTTTTGTCCCAGGCCCCGAATGTCCTGCCTGTCTTCTAGATGCAATTGTTTTGCTGAGGACGCAATACAGTTGAATCTAATGCAGTGGAAGAACTGAAGGACCTGTGGTGACATCACAGGTCTTGTGACCAGAAAAACAGGCAATGGTTGAGAAGGACCTGTTATAATGTCACCATCATGTGACCAGTGCAGGATAAGATGGCAATGAAGGAGGAGAAGACCTGAGGGAAGAAGCTGTGGTGATATCTGCTACATGAGGAGTGGTAAGTGAAGGGAGAGGCAGAGCAATGCTGGAAGTTGTGGTTATTTAACTGGGACTGTATGTTAGGGCTAAAGGGAGGGTGGTTATTTACATGGAACTGTGTGTTAGAGGTGGCTGGGGAGGGTGTCATGTTATTTACATGGGACTGTATGACAAACCAAGGCACTTAATTGTAAGTATTATATCTCACCTCAAGTGCTTTATTCCCATCATTACTGTTCAGTTCATCTCTGTAATGTCTTACAGTTGCAAGAAAAAGTATTCAAACCCTTTGGAATAATATTGATTTCTGCACAAATTTGTCATAAAATGTGATCTAAACTTAATCTAAGTCACAACAATAGACAATCACAGTCTGTAATAACACAAAGAATTAAATGTTACCATGTTTTTATTGAACACACCATGTAAACATTCACAGTGCATGTGGAAAAAGTATTTGAACCCTTAGATTTAATAACTGGTTGAACCTCCTTTGGCAGCAATAACTTCAACCAAATGTTTCCTGTAGTTGCAGATCAGACGTGCACAACGGTCAGGAGTAATTCTTGACCATTCTTCTTTACAGAACTGTTTCAGTTTAGCAATATTCTTGGGATGTCTGGTGTGAATCGTTTTCTTGAGGTCATGCCACAGCATCTCATTCGGGTTGAGGACAGGACTCTGACTGGGCCACTCCAGAAGGTGTATTTTCTTCTGTTTAAGCCATTCTGTTGTTGATTTACTTCTATGCTTTGGATCGTTGTCCTGTTGCAACACCCATCTTCTGTTGAGCCTTAGCTGGTGGACAGACGGCCTTAAGTTCTCCTGCAAAATGTCTCAATAAACTTGGGAATTCATTTTTCCTTCGATGATAGCAATCCGTCCAGGCCCTGGCGCAGCAAAGCAGCCCTAAACCATGATGCCCCCACCACCATACTTCACAGTTGGGATGAGGTTTTGATGTTGGTGTGCTGTGCCTCTTTTTCTCCACACATAGTGTTGTGTGTTTCTTCCAAACAACTCAACTTTGGTTTCCTCTGTCCACAGAATATTTTGCCAGTACTGCTGTAAAACATCCAGGTGCTTTTGTGCAAACTGTAAACGTGCAGCAATGTTTTTTTTGGGACAGCAGTGGGTTCCTCTGTGGTATCCTCCCATGAAATCCATTCTTGTTTAGTGTTTTACGTATCGTAGATTCGCTAACAGGGGTGTTAGCATATGCCAGAGACTTTTGTAAGTCTTTAGCTGACACTCTAGGAGTCTTCTTCACTTCATTGAGCAGTCTGTGCTGTGCTCTTGCAGTCATCTTTACAGGACGGCCACTCCTAGGGAGAGTAGCAGCAGTGCTAAACTTTCTCCATTTATAGACAATTTGTCTTACTGTGGACTGATGAACAGCAAGGCATTTGGATGTATTTTTATAATACTTTCCAGCTTTATGCAAGTCAACAATTCTTAATCATAGGTCTTCTGAGAGTGCTTTTGTGCGAGGTATCATTCACATCAGGCAATGTTTCTTGTGAAAAGCAAACCTAAAACTGGTGTGTGTTTTTTATAGGGCAGGGCAGCTGTAACCAACACCTCCAATCTTATCTCATGGATTGGACTCCAGTTGGCTGACACACGCACTCCAATTAACTCTTGGAGATGTCATTAGTCTAGGGGTTCACATACTTTTTCTACCTGCACTCTGTGATTGTCTATTGTTGTGACTTAGATGAAGTTCAGATCACATTTTATAACCAATTTGTGCAGAAATCCATATCATTCCAAAGGGTTTGCATACTTTTTCTTGCAACTGTATATGCTACTTCTGCATGATTCTGAGTTAACTAGAGAGGGATCTCAGGGACAAGTGAAAACTAGAGATATAGACTGCACAGGGAAAAAGTACTAAAAATGCCAGCTAAAAGGGCCATCTATAGTGTAATTACACATGTGCACACATGAAAATGTATTCAGACTTTACACTAGCCAAACCTACGTCATTACTTCTCTTCTGTTAGTACAATTCAACCCATTACTTAAATTAGTGCTGGAGCTGCTGAAATCACAGTTCTTAACTAACAAATTGTCTCTGCATACAGGCAGCTTGCAATTGCCTGTGTGGTTAAGATATTTGGGATATTTTAGGCACTGGCGTAAGTATAGGGGTCGCAGCGGTTGCGACTGGGCCCCTTGCCAGTGGTACTGTACTTTTCACTTTATAAGATGCAGTGCATTTTATAAAGGGAATACTAGCGAGCGCTTCCATAATGTAAGTGCTCACTAGTCTGCAGGATGAGGGGGAGAGAAGCGCTATGAGCGCTGTACAATACTTACCCCTCCTCCTGCTTGCTCTTCTCAGGGCCCGCGATGCTGTGAAGACAGCCAGGACAGGGAGAGTTGCGGCAGGAGAGGTAAGTTACTTTATTATTTTACAGTCTGATCTGAGGTCTGATATAGAGGTCTAATGGTGGGTCTGGAGAGGTCTCACTGGGGGTCTGGAGAGGTCTAATGGGGGTCTTGAGTGGTCCTTGGAGGTCTGACTGGGGGTCTGGAGGTATTACTGGGGATCTGAAGTGGTCTAATGGGGGGTCTGGAGGTCTGACTGGGGGGTATGGCGGTTTGACTGGGGGGTCTGGAGAGGTCTGACTGGGGGTCTTATTGGGGTTGTAGAGGTCTAATGGGGGTCTAGAGATCCAATGGGGGTCTTCTTAGTGGTCTGGAGGTCTAGTGGGAGTCTGGAGGTCTAATGGAGGTCTAGAGGTCTGATATGGGGGTCATGAGGTCTGATATGGCGGTCTGGAGGTCTTATATGGGGGTCTGGAGGTCTAGTGGGGGTCATATATGGGGGTCTGGAGGTCTAATGGTGGTCTTATCTGAGGTGTGATATTGGGTTGGGGTCTTATATGGAGGTCTAATGGGGGCCTGATCTGAGTTCTAAAACTGGGGTCTTATATGGGGTATGACATAGAGCTCTAAAGGGAGTTTGGTCTGAGATGGGGGATCTGATTTAGGGTTTTATATGGAGGTCTGATCTGAAAGGAAGGGGGGATTATTTTTGTACTAGCGCACAATATAAAAGGGTGCTTTTGTACTGACGCACTATCTGTGTGGTACCAGTATTTTCAGGGGGACTGTTTCTGCAGGAAAGTATTGGGGAGCACAGTGGGCACAGTATTGGAGGTTGCAGGATGGGGTGTTGAGAAGAAGAGGAGGAGGATAGAAAAGTAGGAAAGTAAGATGTCTGTTAAACTCTACAGAGACGAGGCGCGGCTGAAAGAAGTCACCATGGTGGTCTGGTCTGACGGGAGAAGAAGAGGAAATAGAATGTCTACATCAGAGAAGAGAAGTCACTGGATGTAAGAGGTATGTGGCGCTGTATTACCCTGTATGTTCTGTAGCACTGCAATGTTTTCCAAGTATGTCTTTAAAGGGGTTGTCCGCATTTTTTTTTGTATGAGCGCTGCCTTCTCTGCTCTGTTTACCTGCTCATCACTGCAAATTCTCAGACGAGCAGTTAAACAGAACAGAGAAAGCAGCTCTCATATGAGCGCTGCACTCTCTTCAAACAGCTGATCGTCGGGGGTGCCGGCGGACCCCGGCTGATCTGATATAGATGACCTATCCTGAGGATAGGTCATCAGTAGCAAAAAAAGGACAACCCCTTTAACAGTAGGACTTAAGGGAAGGGGGGGGACATTTCAATATTTGCCTGTGGCAGCAGAAAATCTAGGTGCACCAGCGCTGAGTGAAGAGGGGGGGGCCCAAGCTGAACTCTTGCACCAGGGCCCATGAGCCTTTAGATATGCCCCTGCTTATAGGGTAGCTGCCTTCTGGCTGGTGGGCCCAGGGGCATTGCTTTCTTTATTTCTTGCAAATAAGCTAATTTGCATACTAGGATTTTAAAGTGATGGCAATATTCCTATGGTATAACTTATGTATAATCCCAATTATGTAACCCTTGTTAATCAGCAAAGTGGGTTTTTCAGCCAATTCACTGTTATACCTGTCGCAGTTAATCAATTCAACATCCCAAAAACCCCAGTTAAAGAGGCTCTGTCACCAGAATCAACCCTATTAAACCAGACTTAATGACTTAATGGATGGTAGGGCTCATCATGCTGATTAAAACCATACCTTTCTTTTGTCTGTATGATAAATAGCTGCATAGAAATATCCATTTAAATCATATGCAAATTAGCAATTAGAGCACCAGGAGGCGGGGCTCAATAGTTTGAGCACTGCTGTATAACACTAATTTAGGCGTATTTCAGTAGGGTAAATGACCCTCTATGGTTATTAAAACAGACATGTCAGGAGAGGTCACAAGTCCTCTTTAAATACATGTTATGTATCATCCCTAAACTTTCAAATTATAATTATTATCAATACTCTCTACGGCAATGCCATTTTTGACTGAATAACCAGATAATATAATAGTTGTGTTTCTCATGACAGGCAGGGTAAGGACTCATAAAGAAAAAAAACATTATCATACAGCACAAATTCCACATCATTAACCCCTTAAGGACACAGCCTTTTTACACCTTAGGACCAGGCCATTTTTTGCAAATCTGACCAGTGTCACTTTAAGTGCTGATAACTTTAAAACGCTTTGACTTATCCAGGCCGTTCTGAGATTGTTTTTTCGTCACATATTGTACTTCATGACACTGGTGAAATGAAGTAAAAAAAATATATTTTTTTGCACCAAAAAATACCTAATTTAACAAATTTTTGGAAAAATTTGCAAATTTCAAAGTTTCAGTTTCTCTACTTCTGTAATACATAGTAATACCCCCAAAAATTGTGATGACTTTACATTCCCCATATGTCTACTTTATGTTTGAATTGTTTTGGGAATGATATTTTATTTTTTGGGGATGTTATAAGGCTTAGAAGTTTAGAAGCAAATCTTGAAATTTTTCAGCAATTTACAAAAACTACTTTTTTAGGGACCAGTTCAGGTCTGAAGTCACTTTGCGAGGCTTACATAATAGAAACCACCCAAAAATGACCCCATCTAAGAAACTACACCCCTCAAGGTATTCAAAACAGATTTTACATACGTTGTTAACCCTTTAGGTGTTGCACAAGAGTTATTGGCAAATGGGGATGAAATTTGAGAATTTCTTTTTTTTGTCAAATTTTTTATTTTAACCCATTTTTTCCACTAACAAATCAAGGGTTAACAGCCAAACAAGACTGTATCTTTATTGCCCTGACTCTGCCGTTTACAGAAACACCCAATATGTGGCCGTAAACTACTGTACGGCCACACAGCGGGGCATAGAGTGAAAGGTGCGCCGTTTGGTTTTTGGAGGGCTGATTTTTATGGACTGGTTTATTTACACCATGTCCCATTTGAAGACCCCTGATGCACCCCTAGAGTAGAAACTCCCTAAAAGTGACCCCATCTAAGAAACTACACCCCTCAAGGTATTCAAAACTGATTTTACATACGTCGTTAACCCTTTAGGTGTTGCGCAAGAGTTATTGGCAAATGGGGATGAAATTAGCAAATTTCATTTTTTTGTCTAATTTTCAATTTTAACCCATTTTTTCCACTAACAAATCAAGGGTTAACAGCCAAACAAGACTGTATCTTTATTGCCCTGACTCTGCCGTTTACAGAAACACCCAATATGTGGCCGTAAACTACTGTACGGCCACACAGCGGGGCGTAGAGGGAAAGATGCGCCATTTGGTTTTTGGAGGGCTGATTTTTATGGACTGGTTTATTTACACCATGTCCCATTTGAAGACCCCTGATGCACCCCTAGAGTAGAAACTCCCTAAAAGTGACCCCATCTAAGAAACTACACCCCTCAAGGTATTCAAAACTGATTTTACATACGTCGTTAACCCTTTAGGTGATGCGCAAGAGTTATTGGCAAATGGGGATGAAATTTGCAAATTTCATTTTTTTGTCTAATTTTCCATTTTAACCCATTTTTTCCACTAACAAATCAAGGGTTAACAGCCAAACAAGACTGTATCTTTATTGCCCTGACTCTGCCGTTTACAGAAACACCCAATATGTGGCCGTAAACTACTGTACGGCCACACAGCGGGGCGTAGAGGGAAAGGTGCGCCGTTTGGTTTTTGGAGGGCTGATTTTTATGGACTGGTTTATTTACACCATGTCCCATTTGAAGCCCCCTGATGCACCCCTAGAGTAGAAACTCCCTAAAAGTGACCCCATTTTGGAAACTACGGGATAAGGTGGCATTTTTTTGGGGACTATTTTTAGGGTAAATATGATTTTTGGTTGCTCTATATTACATTTTTGTGACGCAAGGTTACCAAAAATTGAAATTCTGAAATTTCATCTCCATTTGCCATTAACTGTTGAGGAACACCTAAAGGGTTAATGAATTTTGTATAATTAGTTTTGAATACCTTGAGGGGTGTAGTTTCTTAGATGGGGTCAGTTTTGGGGAGTTTTTACTCTAGGGTGCATCAGGGGGGCTTCAAAAGGGACATGGTGTCAATAAAAAAGGCCATCAAAATCGGCCTTCCAGAAACCATGTCGGTCCTTTCCTTTTGCGGCCTCCCTTTTACTGATACAGCAGTTTACGACCACAAATGTGGTATTTCTGTAAACTGCAGTATCAGGGTAATAAATATTAAGTTTTGTTTGGTTGTTAACCCTTGTTTTGTTACCGGAAAAAAACGGATTGAAATGGAAAAGTGCCAAAAATAGCGGTTTTGGCACCATTTATTTTTTTTTTTTAACTGTGTTAGTCTGGGGGGTTAGGTAATGGGATATTTTTATAGAGGAGATTCTTACGGACGCGGCAATACCTAATAAGTCTACTTTCTTTTTACAATTATTTAGGTTTTTGACTATATTATCTTTTTTGATACAAATCTTTTTTTGGGTATCTCTAAAGTCTAAGGGTCATTTTTTTTTTATCCAATTATCTCATGTGGGGACTCATTTTTTGCGGGATGAGCGGACGGTTTTATTGGCACTATTTTGGGGGCTATATGACTTTTTTATCGCTTGCTATTAAACTTTTTGTTATGTAAGGTGACAAAAAAAATCTTTTTTTGCACCTATTTTTTTTTTTTTTTTGACCGTGTTAATCTGGGGGGTTGGGTCATGGGGTATTTTTATAGAGGAGATTCTTACGGACGCGGCAATACCTGATAAGTCAACTTTTTTTTACAATTATTTTGGTTTTAGACTATATTATCTTTTTTGATTCAAATTTTTTTGGGGGTATCTCTAAAGTCTAAGGGTCATTTTTGTAAAAAATTTTTTATCCAATTATCTCATGTGGGGGCTCATTTTTTGTGGGATGAGCGGACGGCTTTATTGGCACTTTTTGGGGGGCTATATGACTTTTTGATCGCTTGCTATTAAACTTTTTATTATGTAAGGTGACAAAAAAACAACTTTTTTTGCACCTTTTTTTTATTTTTTTTTCCTTGACCGTGTTAATCTGGGGGGTTAGGTCATGGGGTAGTTTTATAGAGGAGATTATTACCGACGCGGCGATACCTAATATGTCTACTTTTAATAAATTATTTTAGGTTTTTTTGGGTGTCTCAAGTCTGAGAACTAGTTTTTTTTTATCCGATGTCAGTGCTAAATTGGGATATAAATTTAGTACTCCATGGAAGTGTGATACTCCCTGAAGCAACCGTCAATGCAGAGGCCCGGATGATCGGGGCAAGTGTCGCACTGAGTAGTCGTGTCCTTCCGTATCCCCCTCCTGCGACACACTCTGCACTTTTTTTGGGTTCGCCCCTTCTTTCCAGTATGGGGGACCACACCTGGAAAGTGTTGGCCAGGGACGATCCGGGCACCTACAGTTCCCGAGGTACTCCGGCCTGCTCTTTCCCGGTCCGAAAAGATCAGGGCCTTGAGGACTGCCTCATAGAACTGGAGGAATGTCCCTGTGCTGCCAGCGCTTCGGGATAGTACAAAAGAGTTGTACATGGCAACCTGCACCAAGTAGACCGCAACTTTTTTGTACCATGCCCGGGTTTTGCGCATGGCGTTATATGGCTTGAGGACTTGATCAGAGAGATCAACTCCTCCCATATACCGATTGTAAGCGACGATACAATCGGGCTTGAGGACCGTTGCCGCGGTACCTCGCACAGGGACAGGGGTGATGCCGTTACCATGAATTGTGGACAGCATAAGGACATCCCTCTTGTCCTTATACCTGACCAGCAACAGGTTTCCAGTGGTAAGGGCACGGGTCTCACCCCTGGGGATAGGTACCTGGAGGGGGTGGGCAGGGAGGCCGCGTTGATTTTTCCGCACGGTCCCACAAGCGGACGTGGATCTGGCGGCAAGGGACTGGAACAAGGGGATACTGGTATAAAAGTTATCCACGTAAAGGTGGTAACCCTTATCCAGCAGTGGGTACATAAGGTCCCACACAAGTTTCCCGGTAACACCCAGAGTGGGGGGACATTCTGGGGGTTGAATCCGGGAATCTCGCCCCTCGTATACACGAAATTTGTAAGTGTACCCTGAGGTACTCTCACAAATTTTGTATAGCTTCACGCCATACCTCGCCCGCTTGGAGGGCACATACTGGCGGAAAATGAGTCTCCCCTTGAACGCAATGAGAGACTCATCAACCGCAACCTCTCTTCCAGGTACATAGGCCTCCATGAATTTGGCCCCAAAGTGATCGATGACCGGCCGTATCTTGTACAGACGGTCATGGGCAGGATCACCTCGGGGGGGACATGCTGCATTATCGGAATAATGCAGACATTTCCGGATGGCCTCAAACCGGGAGCGTGTCATGGCTGTACTGTAAAGTGGGGCCTGGTATAGGACGTCCCCACTCCAGTACAGCCTGACACTGGGTTTTTTGACCAGGCCCATATGCAGCACGAGGCCCCAAAATGTCCTCATTTCGGCTGCACTGACCGGCGTCCAGCCACCGGGCCTGGCCAAAAAGGAGCCCGGGTGTTGAGCGACGAACTGTTGGGCGTACAGATTCGTCTGCTCCACCATCAGATTTACCAGTGGGTCACTGAAAAAATGACAAAAAAAGTCATATTCAGTGTAGCCCACTGTGGAAATCTGGATTCCTGATTGGCCTACAAAATCAGGAATCACAGGCTCGTATCGCTCTGGGCTACACCAGACAAGTTCACCGGCAGGGGGCTCCGGTGGATTTAACTGGTGGGCCGGGAAACCAGTACGAGCCCCAGAGCTGCTCGTACTAGTGTGGGCCACAGGGTCCCTAACATGGCGGTCCCCTTGCTCCGCCTGGCGGCGTCTCCGCCGCCTTGGGGGCTCATCATCATCGCTAGATGATGAGGAGGATGCGGATGACAACAGGAATGTGGGGTCATCCTCACTGGGACTCTCGGAGTCAGAGGCAATCTGGGCGTATGCCTCCTCGGCCGAGAACGTCCGGCGGGCCATAGGGGAGTGTGTGTCTGCGTGGTATATGTGCGTGTGTGTAACTCTTTATTTTGTGTGCGTGTGTGTGGGGGCACGGGTGTTCACGAACTCACCCTAAAACTAACAGAAAAAAAAAAAATAAACTAACTAAAAAAAGGGCAAAAAATGTGGGGAAAAAAATTCACGAAAAAAAAAATGCACCCCAAAAAAGGTGGGGGGGGGGCAGGGGGGGCAAGTGGCAGCACCCCTGGGGGGTCTAGGGTCACACAGCTGTGCTGTGGACCCCAGACTCCCTAACTTAGGGTGATGCAATCAAAGTTCAGAAACTAACTTTCCCTTTTTTTTCCCTGCCTAAACCAAACTTTCCCTAGCTGTCCCTATGTACCTGATGGGGTCCTGGGGGGCACAGATCGGGTCCTGGGGGGCACAGATCGGGTCCTGGGGGGCACAGATCGGGTGCAGGCAGCGGTGCAGCAGACACGTGCAGGCAGCTCCTCTCTCCTCCGGCTCCGGAACACAAAAGGAGGAGGAGAGGAGCGCCTGCCTCTTTTGAATCTGCCGCCGGACCGCCCACAGACCAATCAGAAAGCGATCCTGAGTGGTGATGTCACCATCACCACTCAGGATCGCTGGATGGTGATTGGTGGGGTGAAATCACACCAACATCACCATCCTGTTCCGGGTTATCGGGACTTCAGAGACCCGAATAACCCGGAAACGCAGAAAACCGCAGGTCTGAATTGACCTGCGGTTTTCTGCGATCGCATACATGGGGGGGTCACCGGACCCCCCGGCGCATTTGCTCCAAGTGCCTGCTCAATGATTTGAGCAGGCACGGGGTTCCGATCACCGCCCGCCGTGCGGCGGTGATCGAAAATGCACAGGGCGTACATGTACGCCCTGTGTCCTTAAGTACCAGGGCACAAGGGCGTACCTGTACGCCCTATGTCCTTAAGAGGTTAAAACTCTTTAGATCAATAATCCTGGCTGTTATGAGATAACACAATGAACTTTTTGACCTTTTCATACATTTAAAATCATACTTGAAGACCCAACGTACACAAGTGAAGTGGAAATCTCTAAAGACAAATGTTTTGTTTTTTTTTCCTCTTAGGTCTAATACTACATTTCACACTATTGTGTCACACTAATTAATGACATTTTGCTGAAATGGGAACATGATATAACAGAACAGAATCTGGAGTGGAATTCCATCTAAATTGTGTCACGCTCGTGTGTGGGAGGAAAACACCACACCGAGCATAGGAGGGAAAGGGGATACCAGAATAAGGCCTGGAAACTAGGGAAGGAAGATAGACAGACACCTTCTAGAGAAAACCCTATCTCCAGTACTGACAGACTACCAGTATGAACAGGCCCCAAAGGTAGGCAAGTTCATACACCGGATACCTAGAATCTTATCTCACACTTTAGGACCCTGAAACTAATGTCAGGACTGAGTCTACCTATTCCTCCAAAGGGAAGGACAAACAGGTGTCTCTCTCAGGCCTAATGGCAAACAACAAGAAAAGGCAACACACACATACTGTATATATAAACAAAATACAAAAGGGAAAGGAAACACTTATCTTCATTGAAGATTTGGTAGCACCAGGAACTCAGCTGAGACCCAAACACAAGCTAACAACAAGTCCAACAGAAGCTATAAACCGCATAGCATAGTGGGAGAAACAACAATTTATAGAGAAGGTTAAATGACCACAATAGCCACACCTGGGGAAAGAAGGTGTAGCAAGCACCTGAAACAACACAGACGTCATTTGACCCAAAAGGAAAACATGTCAGATCAAACCACACATCTCCTGAACATCCGTGACAAATTGTGTACCAAGAGCTTAAAACATCGAGGTGGCTCCTAATTCAACAAAAAAATGATTTTTAAATCAATATGTCTGTTCTAATAAACCAGATTTCCATTGCAGTCTCCTCATTGTACACATACTAAAGAAAAAAAGTGTGGTGAGGTAGGTGGGCTGCTGTGTGGCTGTTAGCATCTATCTCGTTTGTATTTCCTTACTTTGATAAATGAAGACTACATTTTATACTTTGTATGCTTGTTTATTTATTAGGCTTACTTTAAAGGGACACTGACAGGGCCAATAAGCATATTGAGGTATATATATGGCAGTACAGGTCTTATAATGGGTATTACAATCATCTAAGTATCCCCCCCTGTCCACATTATACATACAGTAAACTTAAGTTTTATAACCTGCTCCAGCGGTCTTCAATCTGTGAAGTCCGGTACAGTAAGCGCCGCCCAGCTCATCAATATTCACTTCGCTGGGCGGCGCTTACTGTCCCCGACTTAACAAGATCCGGCGCATGTGCAGGGCACTGTTAAGCGCAGCGCTTCAGAGCGGGGACCGCAGAAGCCGCCCAGCAAACTGAATATTCATGAACTGGGTGGCGCTTCAAAGCGGCAGTTGGGGGAGGTTGGCTGGGCGCAAGAGAGGTGAAACGCCGCCTCTTGGGCAGATTGAAGACCGTTGGAGCAGGTTATAAAACGTAAGTTTACTGTATGTATAATGTGGACAGGGGGGATACTTAGATGATTGTAATACCCATTATAAGACCTGTACTGCCATATATATACCTCAATATGCTTATTGGCCCTGTCAGTGTCCCTTTAAAAATTTAAAATCGATCCGTCTCAAAACTTGCTAAACGGATGCAAACGGTGGACTTTTTAACGGATCCGTACAAACGGATCCGCCTGTAAAGCGGATCCATTCTTTCCGTTTGCTTCTGTTTTGGCTTCCGTTTAGCGGATCCGTTTATAAAGAAGGTGTGTCTCAAAGAGTCCACCCACTTTGACAGTGTATTTAAGCAGGTAAACCTCCATTCAGGCTCATTGTATTCTGGAACCATGTTGCCTGCACATTTGCGTCTGCGATTGAGGTTTCTAATCCTGAAAGCAAGATGGAGAAGACGAGACCAGGAAAGAAGAAGATGCCGGTATTGTATACACCCTATAACTTACAAACGGATGAGCAGAGGTGTTTTTTCAGTCCTGTGTTTGGAGCTTCGTGCGAATCATGATTTTTTTTCAATTATATGCGCATGACTGTTGATAGTTATGACCAGCTGCTGCAGCGCATTTCGTCAAGCATTAAAAGACAGGATACCCGCTACAGAAGGGCCATTTCTCCTGCAGAGTGGCTAATGGTGACAATGAGGTAAAAGATTTGTCTTTTTTGGATCGCTGTATATATATTATACAGAATGAGGGACTGTTTCGCTGATTACATGTTTTCACTTATACTAAATAAAAAGTATTTTTTAATTACACCTGTCTTCAACTTTTTATAATCAACCAACAAGAATGGTCATGCTAAACTAGTCATATTTTGTATTTTACGTCAACTCATAATCTGCCTTGCTGAACATGGACATATCTATATTTTGAACCCAATTTCAACACTGAATTTTGCATGGTATTGGCACTTTATGGAGAAACTTATACGAACTGTGTTCTCCATAGTGCTGCCAGGAGTAGGCCTTCGTCCATCTGTAAATCCTGTGGCATCACCTGCACTATTGGGCCAGCTGTAGCCCTGCCATAGCCTGTCCAACTGCTATGACATTGCTAAAGCCTGGCCATTACAGACTGTGCAATAAACAACACACTGTTTGTGGAATCCTCTGCTTAGCAGTGTGTTATTGTCAGCCCTCTCTCTGCGTGATCCTACGCATGGCAAGGCAGAGCATTCTAGCTTGAACTGCTGAGGTCTTTGGCTGGGTGTAGGTCCGTATTCGGCTCTGAACCCGGACAAAAACTTAAACAGCTTTATGTTCCTTTCCTGTCCCTTGTGGTAATGACGCTACTTTATGTGACAGCTTCATCTTTGCTAAAGAGCAATATATATATTTTTTTGCTCTCTAGTAAATACATTTTTGATGATGCTGATTCACATGTACCGGGACTCCCACAAGGGTTCATGTGGATTTGCACCAGATTGGCTGATGAACAAACATTTGCTTGTTCTTGTGCCAATCAGCCAGAATATGATCAATAAGGAGCTTTAAGAAAGCCCATTATTGATCGTGCTACATCCAATATTCTGCTACCTTTGGCACTACAGGCGTGGGGAAAGTAAAACTCATAGAAAACTATCTTTTATTTAGAAAACTATTTTTTATTTAATAAACTCAATTTTGTTTGTTGCTGGGAGTTTTAGGCCTCTTTCACACGGGGGTCGCATGTGAAGGCCGAATAAAATGCGGGTGCGTCGCGGAAAAAATGTGCGACTTTTCCGCACGAGTGCAAGGCATTTTAATGCGTTTTGCACGTGTGTGAGAAAAAAATCGGCATGTTTGGTACCCAAATAAATAAAAATATAAAAAAATATATAAATTATAAAAACATTGAGGGGAGGTGAAGCGTTGCAGGGTGGACATTCTTAAACCGACAGCAGTATCCGCCCTGTATTCTGTGGATGGATTTAAATGACGGGCCGCAGGAAAAGATGCAGAAGGGATATGAGGGGTATGAACAGTTGAAGGGTCGGAACTGGAATGTTCCTGAGCATGTGTAGAAGAAGGAGTTTGAAAAGAAGTTGGAGCAGTATAGTGAGGAGGAGAAGGTGTAGAAGAAAAAGATGGAAGACTGTACACATGCTCGGGGGGGTGGGAAAGGGACAGATGGTGGGAATAAGAAGGTTGTCGGAAAGGGGTTTGGTGAAAAGAGTGGGATGGGGTAGGTGGTGGATAGGGGGTAGGTGGTGGAAGGGGGTAGGTGGCGGATGTGGGATAGGTGTGGGATGGGGGGCGGTGCAAAATTTCCCACGACCCGTTCTCCATCAAATTTTTAAACTCATGCACCTGCTCGGGAGTCATTTGGTCCATTCGGGGGACTAAGGTTTGCACGTAATGTTGGTGAGGTGTGAGTTGACGCACCGCCTCCACCCCAACCGTGCCAAGTCATCTAACTCTTGCCTCATTTCATCTGCAAAACCTTCTAGAGCATCAGAAACAATCTCTACAAGGTTCCCATTAATACTCCCAATGGCTCCTACCAGATCTCTTGCTATTCAACATAGCTCTCATATTTGGTTTCCAATGTGAGAGCGTATGCTGAAAAGACGGACCCGGTAGGAGACCGGTGTATGAGGTACAGGAGGGCTTGGGGTGGCGGCCGGTTCCGAGTCCGCTTCAAGAGCTGGTTCAGGCACCCGAGTGCTGCTGGTAGTTCTGTGGAGAGAAAAAAATTAAGGCCTTATATTACTGCATTCAGGTTATATGCTATGCCTACCTATTAATTTAGGGGGCTGCCAGAAACAGAGGTGTCAACAATCCTCTGTCTCAGACAGCCCCTTGTTGTCATAAGTTGAGAACAATTGTCCCTCTGACCGTAGGGGGCTGCCAGAAACAGAGGTGTCAAATGATCCTCTGTCTCAGACAGCCCATTGCTGACAAAAGTTGAGAACAAATTGTCCCTCCGACCGTAGGGGGTTGCATGAAACAGAGGTGTCAAATGATCCTATGTCTCAGACAGCCCCTTGCTGACAGAAGTTGAGAGCAATTGTCCCTCCGATCATAGGGGGCTGCATGAAACAGAGGTGTTAAATGATCCTATGTCTCAGACAGCCCCTTGCTTACAGAAGTTGAGAAAAATTGTCCCTCTGACCGTAGGGGGCTGAATAAAACAGAGGTGTCAACCGATCCTCTGTCTCAGACAGCCCCTTGCTGACAGGAGTTGAAAACAATTGTCCTTCCGACCGTAGGAGACTGCCTAAAACAGAGGTGTAAAATGATCCTCTGTCTCAGAAAGCCCCTTGCATGCAGAAAATAGTGGCCAATAGGATAGAGAAAAGCTCTCATAGGGTAAGTATATTCAGCAAATCAAATTTCTACTGTAAGAAATGGTTTGTTCACCTATTGCGGTTGCATCAATTGGGTGCAGCCGCAATGAAGGCCAAATAAAGAAAAACAACGGTTGGTGCAGCCTAGATTTGCCCGATCGCCTTGGGCAGGGGCCATCCTGCCACTCGGGTAACGGTAAGAAGGAAGAAACGCTGAACTTTACGTCGAGCGTATGGACCATTGAGGGCGCACTAACACAACCTGTCGTAGGCAATATTTCAGTTTCAGCAATTTTCTGTTTATTCGAAAGACAACGTGTTTTGGGGTACTAGAGACCCCTTTATCAAGTCTAAAAGGAGGGTTGATAAAAAGACACAAAAGAAATATGTAGAATAAACACAATATGTGTGCTCATCTATAAAAATGTGTAACAAATATATAGTGATCAGTATAAAGATATAAATATATATATAAAATATATATATATATATATATAAAATAAAATATATATATATATATATAGAATAACGAATATCATATATATATATAGAAAGTTGTAACATCAAAAAAAAACAATGCTGTAAAATTTTCATCTGCTAGGATAAAAGCAAATATGATATACAAGAAGTGGGTGATAAAACTAGATGAGTCCATACAATATTATATAATAGTATCTCTGCTGTGAGAACACCAAGGTAATGGAGTAAAAAAATATATATTATAATTAGGGATGAGCGAACTCGAACTGTATAGTTCGGGTTCGTACCGAATTTTGGGGTGTCCGTGACACGGACCCGAACCCGGACATTTTCGTAAAAGTCCGGGTTCGGGTTCGGTGTTCGTCGCTTTCTTCGCGCTTTTGTGACGCTTTCTTGGCGCTTTTTGAAAGGCTGCAAAGCAGCCAATCAACAAGCGTCATACTACTTGCCCCAAGAGGCCATCACAGCCATGCCTACTATTGGCATGGCTGTGATTGGCCAGAGCACCATGTGACCCAGCCTCTATTTAAGCTGGAGTCACATAGCGCCGCCCGTCACTCTGCTCTGATTAGCGTAGGGAGAGGTTGCAGCTGCGACAGTAGGGCGAGATTAGGCAGATTAACTCCTCCAAAGGACTTGATTAACTGATCGATCTGCAGCTGTGGACCATTGAGCTGCTGATCCTCAATTGCTCACTGTTTTTAGGCTGCACAGACCGTTTGTCAGTCTCATTTTTCTGGGGTGATCGGCGGCCATTTTGTGTCTTGTGGTGCGCCAGCACAAGCTGCGACCAAGTGCATTTAACCCTCAATGGTGTGGTTGTTTTTTGGCTAAAGCCTACATCAGGGTGAAGCTGTCACACCAAGTGCATTTAACCAGCAATAGTCTGTTCATTTTTTGGCCATATACAAAATCAGGGGCAAGCTGCGCCTGTCACCAAGTGCATTTAACCCTCAATGGTGTGGTTGTTTTTTGGCTAAAGCCTACATCAGGGTGAAGCTGTCACACCAAGTGCATTTAACCAGCAATAGTCTGTTCATTTTTTGGCCATATACAAAATCAGGGGCAAGCTGCGCCTGTCACCAAGTGCATTTAACCCTCAATGGTGTGGTTGTTTTTTGGCTAAAGCCTACATCAGGGTGAAGCTGTCACACCAAGTGCATTTAACCAGCAATAGTCTGTTCATTTTTTGGCCATATACAAAATCAGGGGCAAGCTGCGCCTGTCACCAAGTGCATTTAACCCTCAATGGTGTGGTTGTTTTTTGGCTAAAGCCTACATCAGGGTGAAGCTGTCACACCAAGTGCATTTAACCAGCAATAGTCTGTTCATTTTTTGGCCATATCCCAGTCTAATTCTGTCACTAAATCCATACCGGTCACCCAGCGCCTAAATACTAGGCCTCAAATTTATATCCAGCTAAATCTGTCCCTAGTGCTGTAGCTGGGCGAGTTATTTAGTGTCCGTTCAAGCACATTTCTTGTTCTGGGTTGAAATACAATTCCCAATTTAGCAATTTCATAATTTAGTGGTTCCTGCTATATCAGAGCTATTTGAAATCTATCCCAAAAAGGGTATATAATATTGAAGGTGCACATAGGGTCATTCAGAATAACTTCACACACACCCGCTACTGTGTATTTCCAAGTCTAATTCTGTCACTAAACCCATACCTGTCACCCAGCGCCTAAATACTAGGCCTCAAATTTAAATCCCTCTAAATCTCTCGTTACCGTTGTCCTGTTGTAGCTGGGAAAGTTATTTAGTGCCCGTCAAAGCACATTTTTTGTTCTGGGTTGAAGTACAATTCCCAATTTAGCAATTTCATAATTTAGTGGTTCCTGCTATATCAGAGCTATTTGAAATCTATCCATAAAAGGGTATATAATATTGAAGGTGCACATAGGGTCATTCAGAATAACTTCACACACACCCGCTACTGTGTATTTCCAAGTCTAATTCTGTCACTAAATCCATACCGGTGACCCAGCGCCTAAATACTAGGCCTCAAATTTAATTCCCTCTAAATCTCTCGTTACCCACCGCTGTACTGTTGTTGCTGGGCAAGATATTTAGTGTCCGTCAAAGCACATTTTTTGTTCTGGGTTGAAGTACAATTCCCAATTTAGCAATTTCATAATTTAGTGGTTTCTGCTATATCAGAGCTATTTGAAATCTATCCATAAAAGGGTATATAATATTGAAGGTGCACATAGGGTCATTCAGAATAACTTCACACACACCCGCTACTGTGTATTTCCAAGTCTAATTCTGTCACTAAACCCATACCTGTCACCCAGCGCCTAAATACTAGGCCTCAAATTTAATTCCCTCTAAATCTCTCGTTACCCACCGCTGTACTGTTGTTGCTGGGCAAGATATTTAGTGTCCGTCAAAGCACATTTTTTGTTCTGGGTTGAAGTACAATTCCCAATTTAGCAATTTCATAATTTAGTGGTTTCTGCTATATCAGAGCTATTTGAAATCTATCCATAAAAGGGTATATAATATTGAAGGTGCACATAGGGTCATTCAGAATAACTTCACACACACCCGCTACTGTGTATTTCCAAGTCTAATTCTGTCACTAAACCCATACCTGTCACCCAGCGCCTAAATACTAGGCCTCAAATTTAAATCCCTCTAAATCTCTCGTTACCGTTGTCCTGTTGTAGCTGGGAAAGTTATTTAGTGTCCGTCAAAGCACATTTTTTGTTCTGGGTTGAAGTACAATTCCCAATTTACCAATTTCATAATTTAGTGGTTTCTGCTATATCAGAGCTATTTGAAATCTATCCATAAAAGGGTATATAATATTGAAGGTGCACATAGGGTCATTCAGAATAACTTCACACACACCCGCTACTGTGTATTTCCAAGTCTAATTCTGTCACTAAACCCATACCTGTCACCCAGCGCCTAAATACTAGGCCTCAAATTTAAATCCCTCTAAATCTCTCGTTACCGTTGTCCTGTTGTAGCTGGGAAAGTTATTTAGTGCCCGTCAAAGCACATTTTTTGTTCTGGGTTGAAGTACAATTCCCAATTTAGCAATTTCATAATTTAGTGGTTCCTGCTATATCAGAGCTATTTGAAATCTATCCATAAAAGGGTATATAATATTGAAGGTGCACATAGGGTCATTCAGAATAACTTCACACACACCCGCTACTGTGTATTTCCAAGTCTAATTCTGTCACTAAATCCATACCGGTGACCCAGCGCCTAAATACTAGGCCTCAAATTTAATTCCCTCTAAATCTCTCGTTACCCACCGCTGTACTGTTGTTGCTGGGCAAGATATTTAGTGTCCGTCAAAGCACATTTTTTGTTCTGGGTTGAAGTACAATTCCCAATTTAGCAATTTCATAATTTAGTGGTTTCTGCTATATCAGAGCTATTTGAAATCTATCCATAAAAGGGTATATAATATTGAAGGTGCACATAGGGTCATTCAGAATAACTTCACACACACCCGCTACTGTGTATTTCCAAGTCTAATTCTGTCACTAAACCCATACCTGTCACCCAGCGCCTAAATACTAGGCCTCAAATTTAAATCCCTCTAAATCTCTCGTTACCGTTGTCCTGTTGTAGCTGGGAAAGTTATTTAGTGCCCGTCAAAGCACATTTTTTGTTCTGGGTTGAAGTACAATTCCCAATTTAGCAATTTCATAATTTAGTGGTTTCTGCTATATCAGAGCTATTTGAAATCTATCCATAAAAGGGTATATAATATTGAAGGTGCACATAGGGTCATTCAGAATAACTTCACACACACCCGCTACTGTGTATTTCCAAGTCTAATTCTGTCACTAAACCCATACCTGTCACCCAGCGCCTAAATACTAGGCCTCAAATTTAAATCCCTCTAAATCTCTCGTTACCGTTGTCCTGTTGTAGCTGGGAAAGTTATTTAGTGTCCGTCAAAGCACATTTTTTGTTCTGGGTTGAAGTACAATTCCCAATTTACCAATTTCATAATTTAGTGGTTTCTGCTATATCAGAGCTATTTGAAATCTATCCATAAAAGGGTATATAATATTGAAGGTGCACATAGGGTCATTCAGAATAACTTCACACACACCCGCTACTGTGTATTTCCAAGTCTAATTCTGTCACTAAACCCATACCTGTCACCCAGCGCCTAAATACTAGGCCTCAAATTTAAATCCCTCTAAATCTCTCGTTACCGTTGTCCTGTTGTAGCTGGGAAAGTTATTTAGTGCCCGTCAAAGCACATTTTTTGTTCTGGGTTGAAGTACAATTCCCAATTTAGCAATTTCATAATTTAGTGGTTTCTGCTATATCAGAGCTATTTGAAATCTATCCATAAAAGGGTATATAATATTGAAGGTGCACATAGGGTCATTCAGAATAACTTCACACACACCCGCTACTGTGTATTTCCAAGTCTAATTCTGTCACTAAACCCATACCTGTCACCCAGCGCCTAAATACTAGGCCTCAAATTTAAATCCCTCTAAATCTCTCGTTACCGTTGTCCTGTTGTAGCTGGGAAAGTTATTTAGTGTCCGTCAAAGCACATTTTTTGTTCTGGGTTGAAGTACAATTCCCAATTTAGCAATTTCATAATTTAGTGGTTTCTGCTATATCAGAGCTATTTGAAATCTATCCCTAAAAGGGTATATAATATTCAAGGTGCACATTGGGTCATTCAGAATAACTTCACACACACCCGCTACTGTGTATTTCCAAGTCTAATTCTGTCACTAAACCCATACCTGTCACCCAGCGCCTAAATACTAGGCCTCAAATTTAAATCCCTCTAAATCTCTCGTTACCGTTGTCCTGTTGTAGCTGGGAAAGTTATTTAGTGTCCGTCAAAGCACATTTTTTGTTCTGGGTTGAAGTACAATTCCCAATTTAGCAATTTCATAATTTAGTGGTTTCTGCTATATCAGAGCTATTTGAAATCTATCCCAAAAAGGGTATATAATATTCAAGGTGCACATTGGGTCATTCAGAATAACTTCACACACACGCTTCTGGGCATTTCCAAGTCTAATTCTGTCACTAAATCCATACCGGTCACCCAGCGCCTAAATACTAGGCCTCAAATTTATATCCCGCTGAATTTGAATACAATACATTGGGCCAAATAATATATTTGTTGTTGTGGTGAACCATAACAATGAGAAAAACATCTAGTAAGGGACGCGGACGTGGACATGGTCGTGGTGGTGTTAGTGGACCCTCTGGTGCTGGGAGAGGACGTGGCCGTTCTGCCACATCCACACGTCCTAGTGTACCAACTACCTCAGGTCCCAGTAGCCGCCAGAATTTACAGCGATATATGGTGGGGCCCAATGCCGTTCTAAGGATGGTAAGGCCTGAGCAGGTACAGGCATTAGTCAATTGGGTGGCCGACAGTGGATCCAGCACGTTCACATTATCTCCCACCCAGTCTTCTGCAGAAAGCGCACAGATGGCGCCTGAAAACCAACCCCATCAGTCTGTCACATCACCCCCATGCATACCAGGGAAACTGTCTCAGCCTCAAGTTATGCAGCAGTCTCTTATGCTGTTTGAAGACTCCGCTGGCAGGGTTTCCCAAGGGCATCCACCTAGCCCTTCCCCAGCGGTGAAAGACATAGAATGCACTGACGCACAACCACTTATGTTTCCTGATGATGAGGACATGGGAATACCACCTCAGCACGTCTCTGATGATGACGAAACACAGGTGCCAACTGCTGCGTCTTTCTGCAGTGTGCAGACTGAACAGGAGGTCAGGGATCAAGACTGGGTGGAAGACGATGCAGGGGACGATGAGGTCCTAGACCCCACATGGAATGAAGGTCGTGCCACTGACTTTCACAGTTCGGAGGAAGAGGCAGTGGTGAGACCGAGCCAACAGCGTAGCAAAAGAGGGAGCAGTGGGCAAAAGCAGAACACCCGCCGCCAAGAGACTCCGCCTGCTACTGACCGCCGCCATCTGGGACCGAGCACCCCAAAGGCAGCTTCAAGGAGTTCCCTGGCATGGCACTTCTTCAAACAATGTGCTGACGACAAGACCCGAGTGGTTTGCACGCTGTGCCATCAGAGCCTGAAGCGAGGCATTAACGTTCTGAACCTGAGCACAACCTGCATGACCAGGCACCTGCATGCAAAGCATGAACTGCAGTGGAGTAAACACCTTAAAACCAAGGAAGTCACTCAGGCTCCCCCTGCTACCTCTTCTGCTGCTGCCGCCTCGGCCTATTCTGCTGCTGCCGCCTCGGCCTCTTCCTCCGCCTCTGGAGGAACGTTGGCACCTGCCGCCCAGCAAACAGGGGATGTACCACCAACACCACCACCACCACCTCCGTCACCAAGCGTCTCAACCATGTCACACGCCAGCGTTCAGCTCTCCATCTCACAAACATTTGATAGAAAGCGTAAATTCCCACCTAGCCACCCTCGATCCCTGGCCCTGAATGCCAGCATTTCTAAACTACTGGCCTATGAAATGCTGTCATTTAGGCTGGTGGACACAGACAGCTTCAAACAGCTCATGTCGCTTGCTGTCCCACAGTATGTTGTTCCCAGCCGGCACTACTTCTCCAAGAGAGCCGTGCCTTCCCTGCACAACCAAGTATCCCATAAAATCAAGTGTGCACTGCGCAACGCCATCTGTGGCAAGGTCCACCTAACCACAGATACGTGGACCAGTAAGCACGGCCAGGGACGCTATATCTCCCTAACTGCACACTGGGTAAATGTAGTGGCAGCTGGGCCCCAGGCGGAGAGCTGTTTGGCGCACGTCCTTCCGCCGCCAAGGATCGCAGGGCAACATTCTTTGCCTCCTGTTGCCACCTCCTCCTTCTCGGCTTCCTCCTCCTCTTCTTCCACCTGCTCATCCAGTCAGCCACACACCTTCACCACCAACTTCAGCACAGCCCGGGGTAAACGTCAGCAGGCCATTCTGAAACTCATATGTTTGGGGGACAGGCCCCACACCGCACAGGAGTTGTGGCGGGGTATTGAACAACAGACCGACGAGTGGTTGCTGCCGGTGAGCCTCAAGCCCGGCCTGGTGGTGTGTGATAATGGGCGAAATCTCGTTGCAGCTCTGGGACTAGCCAATTTGACGCACATCCCTTGCTTGGCGCATGTGCTGAATTTGGTGGTGCAGAAGTTCATTCACAACTACCCCGACATGTCAGAGCTGCTGCATAAAGTGCGGGCCGTCTGTTCGCGCTTCCGGCGTTCACATCCTGCTGCTGCTCGCCTGTCTGCGCTACAGCGTAACTTCGGCCTTCCCGCTCACCGCCTCATATGCGACGTGCCCACCAGGTGGAACTCCACCTTGCACATGCTGGACAGACTGTGCGAGCAGCAGCAGGCCATAGTGGAGTTTCAGCTGCAGCACGCACGGGTCAGTCGCACTACAGAACAGCACCACTTCACCACCAATGACTGGGCCTCCATGCGAGACCTGTGTGCCCTGTTGCGCTGTTTCGAGTACTCCACCAACATGGCCAGTGGCGATGACACCGTTATCAGCGTTACAATACCACTTCTATGTCTCCTTGAGAAAACACTTAGGGCGATGATGGAAGAGGAGGTGGCCCAGGAGGAGGAGGAGGAGGAGGAGGAAGAGGGGTCATTTTTAGCACTTTCAGGCCAGTCTCTTCGAAGTGACTCAGAGGGAGGTTTTTGGCAACAGCAGAGGCCAGGTACAAATGTGGCCAGCCAGGGCCCACTACTGGAGGACGAGGAGGACGAGGATGAGGAGGAGGTGGAGGAGGATGAGGATGAAGCATGGTCACAGCGGGGTGGCACCCAACGCAGCTCGGGTCCATCACTGGTGCGTGGCTGGGGGGAAAGGCAGGACGATGACGATACGCCTCCCACAGAGGACAGCTTGTCCTTATCCCTGGGCAGCCTGGCACACATGAGCGACTACATGCTGCAGTGCCTGCGCAACGACAGCAGAGTTGCCCACATTTTAACCTGTGCGGACTACTGGGTTGCCACCCTGCTGGATCCACGCTACAAAGACAATGTGCCCACCTTACTTCCTGCACTGGAGCGTGATAGGAAGATGCGCGAGTACAAGCGCACGTTGGTAGACGCGCTACTGAGAGCATTCCCAAATGTCACAGGGGAACAAGTGGAAGCCCAAGGCCAAGGCAGAGGAGGAGCAAGAGGTCGCCAAGGCAGCTGTGTCACGGCCAGCTCCTCTGAGGGCAGGGTTAGCATGGCAGAGATGTGGAAAAGTTTTGTCAACACGCCACAGCTAACTGCACCACCACCTGATACGCAACGTGTTAGCAGGAGGCAACATTTCACTAACATGGTGGAACAGTACGTGTGCACACCCCTCCACGTACTGACTGATGGTTCGGCCCCATTCAACTTCTGGGTCTCTAAATTGTCCACGTGGCCAGAGCTAGCCTTTTATGCCTTGGAGGTGCTGGCCTGCCCGGCAGCCAGCGTTTTGTCTGAACGTGTATTCAGCACGGCAGGGGGCGTCATTACAGACAAACGCAGCCGCCTGTCTACAGCCAATGTGGACAAGCTGACGTTCATAAAAATGAACCAGGCATGGATCCCACAGGACCTGTCCGTCCCTTGTCCAGATTAGACATTAACTACCTCCCCATAACCATATATTATTGGACTCCAGGGCACTTCCTCATTCAATCCTATTTTTATTTTCATTTTACCATTATATTGCGATGCTACCCAAAGTTGAATGAACCTCTCCTCTGCCTGTGTGCTAGGCCTAAATATATGCCAATGGACTGTTGCAGTGGTGGCTGACATGAAGCCTGATTCTCTGCTATGACATGCAGACTAATTCTCTGCTGACATGAAGCCAGATTGTCTGTTACGGGACCTCTCTGCTCTGCCTGTGTGCTAGGCCTAAATATATGCCAATGGACTGTTGCAGTGGTGGGTGACGTGAAGCCTGATTCTCTGCTATGATATGAAGACTGATTCTCTGCTGACATGAAGCCAGATTGTCTGTTACGGGACCTTTCTCCTCTGCCTGGGTTCTGGGCCTAAATTTATGAAAATTGACTCTTACAGTGGTGGGTGACGTGAAGCCTGATTCTCTGCTATGATATGAAGACTGATTCTCTGCTGACATGAAGCCAGATTCTCTGTTACGGGACCTCTCTCCTCTGCCTGGGTGCTGGGCCTAAATTTATGACAATGGACTGTTGCAGTGGTGGCTGACGTGAAGCCTGATTCTCTGCTATGACATGCAGACTGATTCTCTGCTGACATGAAGCCAGATCCTCTGTTACGGGACCTCTCTCCTCTGCCTGTGTGTGTGCTGGGCCTAAATATATGCCAATGGACTGTTGCAGTGGTGGCTGACGTGAAGCCTCATTCTCTGCTATGACATGCAGACTGATTCTCTGCTGACATGAAGCCAGATTCTCTGTTACGGGACCTCTCTCCTCTGCCTGGGTGCTGGGCCTAAATTTATGACAATGGACTGTTGCAGTGGTGGCTGACGTGAAGCCTGATTCTCTGCTATGACATGCAGACTGATTCTCTGCTGACATGAAGCCAGATCCTCTGTTACGGGACCTCTCTCCTCTGCCTGTGTGTGTGCTGGGCCTAAATATATGCCAATGGACTGTTGCAGTGGTGGCTGACGTGAAGCCTCATTCTCTGCTATGACATGCAGACTGATTCTCTGCTGACATGAAGCCAGATTCTCTGTTACGGGACCTCTCTCCTCTGCCTGTGTGTGTGCTGGGCCTAAATATATGCCAATGGACTGTTGCAGTGGTGGCTGACGTGAAGCCTCATTCTCTGCTATGACATGCAGACTAATTCTCTGCTGACATGAAGACAGATTCTCTGTTACGGGACCTCCCTCCTCTGCCTGGGTGCTGGGCCTAAATATATGCCAATGGACTGTTGCAGTGGTGGCTGACGTGAAGCCTCATTCTCTGCTATGACATGCAGACTGATTCTCTGCTGACATGAAGCCAGATTCTCTGTTACGGGACCTCTCTCCTCTGCCTGGGTGCTGGGTAGTGTTGAGCGCGAATATTCGAAAAGCAAATTTTTTTCGCGAATATCGCAACTTCGCGATTTCGCGAATATTTCGAATATAGTGCTATATATTCGTAAAAACGAATATTCGTTTTTTGTTTCCCCCCCCCCCCCCCACAAAATTACAGTACACATATAATTGATTGTTTCCCAAAGGTCCAACAGCTCAGATCTTACTCACATTGCCTAGAAAGTGATTGAGGCGCGAATCTTCGTAAGGCGATTTTATTAGCGCACATGCGAATATCGGCACGTCCCAGAACAGAGGCAAAGGGCTTTGCATTCATACATTAGTGAATTGAGTTGCGAATCTTCGTAAGGCGATTTTATTAGCGCACATGCGAATATCTACACTTGTCCCAGAACAGAGGCAAAGGGCTTTGCATTCATACATTAGTGATTGAATTGAGCTGCGAATCTTCGTAAGGCGATTTTATTAACGCAAATGCAAATATCTACACTTGTCCCCAGAACAGAGAGGCAAAGGCCTGTGCATTCATATAGTATAGCACCATATTCGCGAATACGTAGAACTTCGTAAAATTCGATTTACGAATATTCGTATTTTTTATTTTACTTTCCACCTTACAGATTACATTGATCTGTACTCTGTCAACTACTGTCATCACCCCCCACTGTATCTCGATTGATTCCCAAAAGTCTCACATTCCCTAGAAAGTGATTGAGGTGCGAATCTTCGTAAGGCGATTTTATTAGCGCACATGCGAATATCTACACTTGTCCCAGAACAGAGGCAAAGGGCATTGCATTCATACATTAATGATTGAATTGAGTTGCGAATCTTCGTAAGGCGATTTCATTAGCGCACATGTGAATTTTGCATAGCATATGTATTATGCGATGCGAAAATTCGAATTATCGCATATGCGAAATAATAACGAATTTGAATAATCGCGAATATTTTACGAATATTCTTTCGAATATTCACAAAATTTCGCGAATTTGAATATGGGACATGCCGCTCAACACTAGTGCTGGGCCTAAATTTATGACAATGGACTGTTGCAGTGGTGGGTGACGTGAAGCCTGATTCTCTGCTATGACATGCAGACTGATTCTCTGCTGACATGAAGCCAGATTGTCTGTTACGGGACCTCTCTCCTCTGCCTGGGTGCTGGGCCTAAATATATGCCAATGGACTGTTGCAGTGGTGGCTGACGTGAAGCCTCATTCTCTGCTATGACATGCAGACTAATTCTCTGCTGACATGAAGACAGATTCTCTGTTACGGGACCTCTCTCCTCTGCCTGGGTGCCGGGGCCTAAATATCTGAGAATGGACTGTTCCAGTGGTGGGTGACGGGAAGCCAGATTCTCTGCTATGGAACCTCTCTCCAATTGATTTTGGTTAATTTTTATTTATTTAATTTTTATTTTAATTCATTTCCCTATCCACATTTGTTTGCAGGGGATTTACCTACATGTTGCTGCCTTTTGCAGCCCTCTAGCTCTTTCCTGGGCTGTTTTACAGCCTTTTTAGTGCCGAAAAGTTCGGGTCCCCATTGACTTCAATGGGGTTCGGGTTCGGGACGAAGTTCGGATCGGGTTCGGATCCCGAACCCGAACATTTCCGGGATGTTCGGCCGAACTTCTCGAACCCGAACATCCAGGTGTTCGCTCAACTCTAATTATAATAAATGAACATATATAAAAATATTGATACCACCAAGGCAAACCACTAAAATGAAATAAAAAGATGAACATATATAGATCTCTATACAGATGAGCGTACATGAATATCAAATACAGCCCTCAGGACAATTTACTTGTGATATAAAGAGCCAATTGATCCTAATCCATAGTGTAAATATCCCTGAGGGCATGGGGACTATATAGTCAATAACCACAGTAGGGTGGAGAAAGGCACTATGGAGTAGAGAAGGGCTGTAACATATATAATGTATGAACCAGCAGACAGAGGGTGGGGATATCCTGAATGCTCAAGGCGAGCTATGATTGGTGGATATAAATGCATGATGGGGTTGGAAAAGTTGTATTAATTAGTAGTGATGAGCGGCAGGTGCCATATTCGATTTAGACGAAAATCGTGAATATTCGTTTTATATTCGTCAAAATAGAATGTTCGTCATTATTCTAGTTACCGCGATTAATATGTGATTTAAATAATCGCGTATTGCGATTTTAACTTAAGGCTACTCTCCTATTGTTTGTTTGATATCTAGAATTAGCGAAGATGACGAATGTATTCGTCATATTCCTCAAAACGAACATAACAAAGTATTCTCCATCTTCATTTTTAGCTACCTATTCGTCAACTTCGCTAATTCTAACAATCAAATAGGAAAGTTGACTATAGAGACAGCTAAGTTTAATTCGCTATGCGATTATATCACTTTGCTTTTTTTTTAAAAAATGTAATACTTAAATACTTGATTATTATAATGATTCTATTTATAAAAAAAAAAAAAGCAAAAGTAATATAATCGCATAGAGAATTAAACGTAGCTGTCTCTATAGTCAACCTTCCTATTTGATTGCTCGAATTAGCGAAGTTGACGAATAGGTAGCTAAAAACGAAGATGGAGAATACTTTGTTATCTTCGTTTTGAGGAATATGATGAATACATTCGTCATATTCGCTAATTCTACCAAGCCAACCAGGTCCAAGTTGAAATAGCAATGCGATTAATTCAAGTTATAATAATCGAATTTCGATTTCAACTTAGCACTGCTATATTCCATATTCGTTAATTCTAGCCTAATATGGAATATATAGGTAAGAGGCGGCTCACTATAACTCCAAGGGGTGGAATATGGTGCTCAATCCAAACAAAGCGTACCCAACGCTTGTAATGGAGAAGGAGTATGTGGAAGTAAAGGGATGGCACTCAAAACATAGGTGATGTATGGAGAATAGGTAGATACAAAGATTGTTTATTAAATAATGGCTGGATGTGCCTAAAAAACAATGGCTGGGTATGCCTGAATGAAAATGGTATCATAAAATGTGTCGTCAAATAGATGTAGACAATTCCATAAGGCAGATCGCTAGTAAATACATATACATATATATATATCTGTAGGTATCAGCACTTGTATACAGTATAAAATAAAAAATAAAAAATTTAAGAGTAACCAACTGGTAAAAATGGTAATTTGATTGTCAGTTCATATAAAAACCTGTTGGAGAAAAAAATCTATGGGCATTGAATCCCAATGTTCAAGGAGAGGTATTTGACACCTGTTGAAGAAAAGCCTGTGGGGGAAAGTTCAATCCTATGATGCAATAACCATTAGAGGGGATGAATGTATAAATCCTGTAGATACTGGACAATGTCCTGAAATGTCAATTGCATTCAAATCCTGTTGGAGGAAAAAGACATCTGGTGGACTAATAAGGTAAGTGTCTCCTTGTAAGCAGAGTTTCTTTACAGGTCCGATGTCATGAGCTGTATATGGAAAAAACTACTGCTGTGTAAGCAGGTACATTACCCTCCTGTTGGTCGCTGATGCGATAGTAAGCGGCTCCTTCCTGCAGAGCGGCGGGCACGTGTCAGTTACCCGCTCGCTGAGTGTTCCGGCCGTGCGGTCTTCACTTCCGGTGACGTCACATGCGTTTGAAGTGGAGTTTCCCGCTCAAGTTGGTGTCGGCTTGCCACGTGGGAGTGGGTGGCGGGAAAATGCTGCAGTTTGAACAGGAGGGGACGAAAAATAGCTCCGGAGCTTTTGTTAGATTATAGGATCCTTTTTCTTGGTGCTAGCTAGTCTGAATAGGCTGACTCAATATCCCATACGCGTTTCGGAGCGTGCTGCTCCTTCTTCAGTGGAAATGAGTCGCCTATTCCATTTTGAGAATTTATAGGGGTCTAATTGCATTCAATTAGTAGTTGTGGGTGTGGTCAAGGATTTTTTTCTTCTTTTTTGGTATTGAGTAAAGTGTGTCCTGGATCCTTGAGGTAGAATAGGGATAGGTATCGTATCCTCATGGATATATATGCAATATTTGTCACATAATTGTAATGGATGGCGGTAGAGTAGGAGTGCGATGTAATTTGCATTGCTAAAATTAAAATCTCAGGTAAAATAAAAATAAAAATAAAGATACAAATATACAATATAAAATAAAAATGGATAAAAATAAAAAATAGATAAATATGAACATAGTAGTCAATATACGTATGGATTAATACGTATGGAAAAAGTACTAGGAGGCATACACATGGTTTAAACATGAGGTAGTGTTTAATTAGATGCATGTATATTGGCGGTGTGTGGACTGACATGGAATGAAAAGGCGTGTTCAATAGTGTGTATACATATTGTTACAACGAATGTAATTCAATGGTTATCAGCCATGTGTCAGATGGTAGTATATCTGATTGTATCCCATTAAGGTGTGTAGGGATATTGATCGTAGATAGGGGGGAGGAGCCCACCTAGGAGGAGGGGTCGGAGTGCTGGTAGACAGCCTGACTACGACTCCGGTTCCCAAGGTGGGCGCCCCGCCCGGGTCAAGAAGATGGGTGTGGAATAATGTATATCTTTCATAGGAAAGATATACATTATTCCACACCCATCTTCTTGACCCGGGCGGGGCGCCCACCTTGGGAACCGGAGTCGTAGTCAGGCTGTCTACCAGCACTCCGACCCCTCCTCCTAGGTGGGCTCCTCCCCCCTATCTACGATCAATATCCCTCCACACCTTAATGGGATACAATCAGATATACTACCATCTGACACATGGCTGATAACCATTGAATTACATTCGTTGTAACAATATGTATACACACTATTGAACACGCCTTTTCATTCCATGTCAGTCCACACACCGCCAATATACATGCATCTAATTAAACACTACCTCATGTTTAAACCATGTGTATGCCTCCTAGTACTTTTTCCATACGTATTAATCCATACGTATATTGATTACTATGTTCATATTTATCTATTTTTTATTTTTATCCATTTTTATTTTATATTGTATATTTGTATCTTTATTTTTATTTTTATTTTACCTGAGATTTTAATTTTAGCAATGCAAATTACATCGCACTCCTACTCTACCGCCATCCATTACAATTATGTGACAAATATTGCATATATATCCATGAGGATACGATACCTATCCCTATTCTACCTCAAGGATCCAGGACACACTTTACTCAATACCAAAAAAGAAGAAAAAAATCCTTGACCACACCCACAACTACTAATTGAATGCAATTAGACCCCTATAAATTCTCAAAATGGAATAGGCGACTCATTTCCACTGAAGAAGGAGCAGCACGCTCCGAAACGCGTATGGGATATTGAGTCAGCCTATTCAGACTAGCTAGCACCAAGAAAAAGGATCCTATAATCTAACAAAAGCTCCGGAGCTATTTTTCGTCCCCTCCTGTTCAAACTGCAGCATTTTCCCGCCACCCACTCCCACGTGGCAAGCCGCGGGTAACTGACACGTGCCCGCCGCTCTGCAGGAAGGAGCCGCTTACTATCGCATCAGCGACCAACAGGAGGGTAATGTACCTGCTTACACAGCAGTAGTTTTTTCCATATACAGCTCATGACATCGGACCTGTAAAGAAACTCTGCTTACAAGGAGACACTTACCTTATTAGTCCACCAGATGTCTTTTTCCTCCAACAGGATTTGAATGCAATTGACATTTCAGGACATTGTCCAGTATCTACAGGATTTATACATTCATCCCCTCTAATGGGTATTGCATCATAGGATTGAACTTTCCCCCACAGGCTTTTCTTCAACAGGTGTCAAATACCTCTCCTTGAACATTGGGATTCAATTCCCATAGATTTTTTTCTCCAACAGGTTTTTATATGAACTGACAATCAAATTACCATTTTTACCAGTTGGTTACTCTTAAATTTTTTATTTTTTATTTTATACTGTATACAAGTGCTGATACCTACAGATATATATATATATGTATATGTATTTACTAGCGATCTGCCTTATGGAATTGTCTACATCTATTTGACGACACATTTTATGATACCATTTTCATTCAGGCATACCCAGCCATTGTTTTTTAGGCACATCCAGCCATTATTTAATAAACAATCTTTGTATCTACCTATTCTCCATACATCACCTATGTTTTGAGTGCCATCCCTTTACTTCCACATAATATGGAATATAGCAGTGCTAAGCTGAAATTGAAATTCGATTATGATAACTTGAATTAATCGCATTGCTATTTCAACTTGCACCTGGTTTACTATGGCAAAATATTCTATATCTTCTTCAATTTAAGTTACAATCGCATTACGCGATAATGACAACCACGTAATTATCGAGTAAGGCGATTTTGTTGCTAATTCTACCAAGCCAACCATAGTAAACAAGGTCCAAGTTGAAATAGCAATGCGATTAATTCGAGTTATAATAATCGAATTTCGATTTCAACTTGGAGCTGGTTTACTATGGTTGGCTTGGTAGAATATGGCGAATGTATTCGTCATATTCCTCATAACGAAGTATTCTCCATCTTAGTTTTAGCTACCTATTCGTCAACTTCGCTAATTCTAGCAATTATTTCAAATAGGAAAGTTGACTATAGAGACAGTTAAGTTTAATTTGATATGCGATTATATTACTTTGCTTTTTTTAATAAATAGAATAATTATAATACTTGATAATTATAATTATTCTATTTATAAAAAAAAAAAGAAAAAAATAATATAATTGCATAGCGAATTAAAAACAGCTGTCTCTATAGTCAACGTTCCTATTTGATTGCTAGAATTAGCGAAGTTGACGAATATGGAGCTAAAACGAAGATGGAGAATACTTCGTTATCTTTGTTTTGAGGAATATGACGAATACATTCGCCATATTCGCTAATTCTACCAAGCCAACCATAGTAAACCAGGTCCAAGTTGAAATCGCAATTCGATTATTATAACTTGAATTAATCGAATTGCGATTTCAACGTAATTCTCAAATCCGACAGTAGATTCTAGTATAGAGACGTTCCCATGGTGATGGGGACGCTCCATGAGCACGGAAGTCGGCAGAAGCAGCAACAGGCACTGACTGGAGCAGCCAGGAAGTCAGGAATCCTAAGGACAGGTAAGAACAACTTTAGGGAAGTGGAAAAGAAAGAAATATAAAAAAAATAAAAAAAAAATAAATGAATATTCGAAATATCAAAGTTATAGCACTATATTCAAAATATTCGCGAATTAGCGAAATGCCGATATTCGCAAAAAAAATTCAATATTCGAATATTCGCGCTCAACACTATTAATTAGTGAAGGTGGACTATGGTGCTGGGATGTGTTACCTGAGCCGGATGAGCAGAGCGGGTGCCGCGGCTGATTCTTGGTTGCACGTGGAGGACGCTGACCTGTGCAGTGCTCGTGCTGCTACAGGTTAAGAGGAGTGAGTGGGAGGGCCTGCCTGGGCTCATTGGAGGAGCATCCGTAGAGGGGCGTGATTGCGATAAGCGCAAGGAGTGGTGGAAGGGAGAAGCGGCTGGAGCAAAGTCAGAGATAGAAGGCGGGACCAGGAGACACTGGTAAAGGGGCGGGGGTGGTGCCAGCGTGTGGGGGACAAGATACAAGGATGCCAATAGCATGCTCCAGGAGGATGCTGGATGGGTAGCAAGCTCAGCAGGTGGCAATTACAAAAGGTGGTTGAAAGGGGAGATGAATTGCTCCAGGGGGAATAATTGGATCGATGGCGGGGGTGGAAGTAAGGGGAAATGACAATGAGAATCCTCCAAGGGAAGGTAAATGATGAACTGTATGTACCGGAAAAGTAGAGGGGTATGGTATGGAAAGTTGGATGGCAATTGGCATATTGTGACAGTGTGAGCCAATTTTAATGGAGCAGTTTTTTCAAAAGTATCCCATCGTGTCCAGCCAGACGGGAGGGGGGGTAAGGAGGGGGGTGATGGTGGACAGTGGGCTGGCAAGCATGATGATCAAACTATAGTTCCACCCATAAGTGTGTAGTTCAGAAGGCTTTTGATCGTGTGTTCCTCCCCCGTCACATTACTCCTAAAAAACTGCACCCGGTTTGACATATTGTTGCAGCATTTGCATAACCTGTGATTACATTTATAGCTGCCTGTAAATTTCAGATGACACGTCAAACCGGCTGAGATTGTATTCATGTTCTTTTTCTTCTTCAGTTTACTCGGTGCGAGTATATTCTTCAGATATTTTGCTCTCCTGAAGGTGATACAGGGTTTTGGTGGTATGGTGTCTTAAAGATATGGGTCACCTTTTAGTATGTGCCAATGCTTTGTTAAGATGGTTCTTAGAGCTTCATAGTTGGGGTTGAAGGTCGTGATAAAAGAAGTCTTGTATTCTGTGGTTTTGGATGTTTTGACCAACCCATTTTTCTTTTTTATATTCAGGGATTCTTCTTGGCTCTGGTTTTTTGCCCGCATAAACGCGTTTTCTATAATTCTTTCAGGGTATTTCTTCTTTGTGAACCTAGAGCGTAATATCTCACTCTGAGAGAGGAAGTCGCCATCATCAGTACAAGCAGTCAAATCAAATTTTTCAGAACTTCGCCAATCATCTCTATTCCTCATTAACTCCATTCCCACAGAGATTTATCTAAAGATCATCTCTATTCAGGATCTAATCCCTTACAAGCAGAGGAGAGAGGAGGATGAGTCAGCTCTTTACCTCAGTGTTGTGAAGTAATTCGTCCTCCTGTGTAATTAGGACAGGTTCTGTGTGTACCAAAAGGACGGCAGACATTTTATTAACCCTGATGATTGCTCCCTAGACAAAACGAGACATTATAAATAATGAAAGGTATTTGGGAATATATTTATGATAAGGTAATATTTAAGTATTCTTATTTTCTTAATTCCTGGAAAACCCCTTTAATGAATAAATTACACATCTGTTCCTATAAAACCATATATCCATTTGCTCAGCTCCTCCTTCTTAAAACCATGCTGCCTGCTGACAGGCCTAAATCTTCGCATTAATATCTCTGTCTTACGTTTATATTTTGATCAATCTTCCTCTTTGTTAACAGAGGGTACTACAGGATCCATGCAATATATCTTTAAAAACTCCCTATTTAGCTTCAGTATTCCGATTTATCGAAACATGGTCCAAGTCCATAAGACTAAGGGTCAGACCACATGTTCAGGTTCCTGATGCAGTTTTGGAAGCCAATATCAGGAGTAGATCATAAAAGGAGAGGAAGTATAAATAACAGACATGACTCCTCTTTTCTGAATTCACTCCTGGTTTTGGGCTCCAAAACTGCATCAGGAAACCTGACCATGTGGCTGTACCCTAAAGGTATGACCACATATTCAGGTTTACTCATGCAGTTTTTGAAGTTAAAATCAGGATTGGAAAATAAAAGGATTTCACTCCTGGTTTTCACTTTCAAAACTGTATCACGTAGCCTGACCGAGTGACCATACCATACATCTTTTCCTTAATTTAATAAATGTAGCTTTTATATAGTTTTAGGTTTTTGTGCCTCACCTTTCTACTGTTTTATTAAATATTGTTTTGGAGGCGGACACCAAAACGCTGCTTGCAGCAAAAGGCAAGAGAAATTAACAAAACTATTAAGGTCAAGAACAACCTATCGAAAGAAGAAAAAGATGCATTAACAGAATTGAATAATAATGACCTTCTTGTTATCAGGAGTGCGGACAAGGGAGGTGGAATAGTTCTACAAAACAAGGATGACTAAATAATGGAAGCAAATAGGATACTGGATGACCCTCTATACTATGAACTTCTCTAATTTAATCCACTTACAGGAGACCAAAAGACGTTGAACATCTTGTTGAAACAGGCCGAAGAGAACAAAATTATAACTAAAAAAGAAAGGGAGTACATAGTGGTTGAACATCCGAACACAGCATTGTTTTACCACTTACCGAAAATTCACAAAAATACTAGGAACCTCTCTGTGAGCAAATTAATGAGGTATTTTCTTTGTTTTATGCCATTTCAGAAAAAATTGATTTATTACCACGAAGCGTGAGGAAATTTGGCTTCGCAATTAATCAATTTTTTCTGGAAATTCGGATCGAAGTCCATTCATTTGGCTTCGATTTGCTCAACAATAATGAGGAGACATGAAGTACAGAGATGACGGACAGGACAGACTGTGGTAATGTGGGGCTGTGGTAATGGAGACTGCATACAAGTGCTACTGTTCATCAACCACATTCCTACCTCTTCTCTGTACTACATGTCTAGGGTTCAGCGAATCAGGTTCAGATTGCTGTATCCAAACCGGATTCTTTTAAAAACTATGCTAATAATATGGGCTCCATCCTACTTTAAAATGTATGGCCTCCGTGGAGGTCTTTCCGAATTTTCTGCAAACATTGCAAGAGTTACTTCATCTTGCCTCTATCATGCATTAGTTTGTTTATTCACATAAATTACTGTATCAAAATACGAAGCTGAACTCGGCTTCGTTAATGAGGCACAAAGCCAAGTTTTGCTTAGTATTTTGATACAGTAATTTATGCGAATAAACAAACTGACAGGTCATAAAAGTGAGACGAAGTAGGTCTCACGATATTTGCAGAAACTTCAGAAAGACCTCTGCGGAGGACATACATTTTATCGTAGGATGGAGCCAATATTGTTAATGAAGTTTTTAAAAGAATTAGGTTTGAATACAGAAATCCAAGCCAGATTCGCTCAGTCCTATTAATGTCTCCTCATAAACTCAATTCATACAGAGATTCAGCTGAAGATCTTATCAGCTGTATTCAGGATCATAATCCTTTATAAGAAGAGCAGAGAGGAGGATGAGGCAGGTCTTTGGCTCTGTGTAGTGAAGTAACTTGTCCTCGTGTGTGATTAGGGCAGGTTTTGTGTGTACTAATAGGATGGAGGCCATTTTATGTCCCCTGATGATTGCTCCTTAGACAAAACAAGCCATTATGAAAGGTATTTGGGAATATATTTATATACATGAAGTAATAAAAAAAAAAAATTCAGTAATTTTATGTTCTTAATTCCCAGAGAACCCCTTTAAAATGTCTTTTTCTGACCCCAATGGTTAGTATTATCAGTAGTTGACAGTTCAGTAGCCAAACCAGCAATTGACAGCCTTCTCTGTATAAGTGTATATACTGTAGATAGATATCCGAGAATTACTGTTTAGAATCCCCCACTTCACTAGATAGAAAGAGCACAGATGTAAATTAATAAAATACACATTTTGCTGAATAATTTCTCATATAACTGTAAATGAATCTCTTCAGCTCCTTCATTAAAAAGATAGAACTGTATAACTGTCTAGCAAGTTTCACATCTGTGGTTTGTACAAACATTTTGAAGGTATTCTAAGAGATGTACTGCATGTATAAAGCAGTAAGTAATCAAATAACAGATAACCAGCATGGATTCATGAAATGCAGATTTTGCTTAATCAACATACTCTGTTTCTAGAGGTAAGTACAAATCTTGATGATGGTCACAGGACTCGTATGATATGACATGATTTAGATTTCACAAAAGGCATTTCATACTAGTTCTTTTCTGCATTCCCTTCCATAAGCAAACGCGCAAAAAATATATATATAAATGAAAAAATAAATAAATATTTTCTTGGCATAAGTTCTCCAAAACTGTACCTATAAAAATGCAATGCATTTGGAAAGTCTTCAGACCCTTTCACTTTTTTCATGTTTTGTTGTGTTGCAGCCTAGTGTTAAAATAAATAAAGATCAAGTTTCCCCCATCAATCTGCACTCAATACCCCATAATGAAAATGTGAAGACAGAATGTTCAAAATAATTCCTAATTTATTGAAAAGTTAAAAATACAATGTTGTATTAAGATAAGTATTCAGACCCTTTACTCTGGACTTTGGCAGTAAGCACCTTTGGCAGAAATCACAGCTTCCAGTCTTCTTGGTATGATGCCACAAGGAGTGGACAGTCATTTTCAGGTCTCTCCAGACAGTTTGATTGGGTTCAATTCGAGACTGTGTTTGGGCCACTCAAGGACATTCACAGAGTTGTCCCTAAGCCACTCCTGTGTTGTCTTGGCTGTGTGTTTAGGGTCATTGTCATGTTGAAATGTGACCCTTTGGCCCAGTCTGAGGTCTAGTGCACTCTGGATCAAGTTTTCATTAAGAGTATATATGTATTCAGCTTTCCCGCAACCTTGACCAGTCTCCCTGTCCCAGCCACTGAAAAACACCTCCACAGCATGATATTACAACCACCATGCTCTACTGTAGATATGTTATTTGGCAGGTGTTGAGCAGTGTGTGTTTTTCTCCAGACATGATGCTTAGAATTAAGGCCAAAAAATTAAATCTTGGTTTCATCATAGAATATTGTTTCTCACAATATGAGAGTCCCTTAGGTGTTTTTTTTTTTCTTTTGCAAATTTCAGACAAGCTTTCATGTTTATTTTACCGAGGAGAGACTTATTTCTGGCTACCCTGCCATAAAGCTCAGATTGGTGGAGTGATTCAGTGATTGTGACTTTTTCAAAGTTTCTCCTAACTGCACACAAGATCTTTAGAGCTTAGCCAGTGTGACCATGGGGTTCTTGATCACCTCTATTGCCAAGGCACTTCTCCCTGCTTACTTAATTTATAAGTGGGCACGTCTGCCCTGGTTGTTCAAAACTTCTTCCATTTAAGAATTATGGAGGCCACTTTGCTCTTGGGAACTTTCAGTGCAGCAAAAAAATTGTTGTACCTTTCTCCACACGTTCCTACCTCTAAGATCTACTAGCAGTTCTTCCCTCCTCATGGATTGATTTTTCATCTGATTGAAAGTGCATTGTCAGCTGTGACACCTTATATACTGTAGGCAGGGCTGTGACTTTCCAAATCATGATCACTCAACTGAATTTACCACAGGTGGACCACAATCAAGGTGTAGAAACATTTAAAAGATAATCAAAAGAGAGGGGGGCGGAGCCTGCAGCCGTGCTGAATGGCTGTGTGAAGACAGTGCTCCGTTGTAAAAGTGCCCTTACAGCCTGTATTACAGCGTGATTAGGCCGAACCATGGTCAAGATCGGAGGCTCCAAGGCAGGGGAATCCGCTGCCCAAGTGAAATCTGCTCCAGCAAGCGGCGATATGGATAAATTCCTAAAAAAAGCTGCCGCTACCTACGTTAGCAGGGAAGCTAAGATGGCGCCGGCGTCTCCACATGCTGCCAGCAGAAGACAAGGTGAAGCGATCATCGGCGCGCACGGAGGTGAGGTTGACTCTGATACCCTCCCGATCTCCCGCTCTTACCTCAGGGACACTCTGACTGAATCGCTGGCATCTGCTTTAGAACCGATCAGCACTGATATTGGTGCGATAAAACAAGATGTCCGCCACATAGGATAGGCCGCAGGGTGGAGGCGCTGGAGGAGACACAAATAGCCCTGTTGGATCATCAAACAGTAGTGGCACAAAAGCTGCAGGCGGTACAAACGAATCTGAATACGATTTATAGCTCCTTAGAAGATCAGGAGAACAGAGGCCGCCGCAACAACCTCCGTTTCAGGGGGATACCTGAAACGGTTAATCAGAGTGATATCCCTAACACTGTGATGCAAATATGCTCTTCCTTGCTGGGCCCGGACTCAGTTCATGAGATTCTGTTAGAAAGAGCTCACAGGGCTCTGAAGCCCAAGCCTGTCCCCCCAGCACCACCGAGAGATGTCATCTGCAAATTTTTAAGCTTCCCAGTAAAAGAAGCAGTGCTAAATAAAGCCAGAGATATGCAAACGGTGCAGTGGGATGGTTATGAGATCCTTGTCTTTCAGGACTTAGCCCAATCTACACTGAGGAAAAGGAGATCTCTTAAGCCACTAACGGATTGGCTCAGAAGGAACAACATCATGTATAGATGGACCTTTCCCTTTGGCCTTACGTTTGTCTATGATGGCCGCAGGATGTCGATTTCGTCCTATGTGGATCTGGAGGCGGTGTATGAACATCTGAACATAGCTCCACTGGATATCCAGGACTGGGATCCGGTGCAAGATCTCTGCGGATTACCTGCTCTCCCTCCTATTGAAACCTGGGACAAACTACATACACCCAAACAGCAGAGAAACAGAAGAGGGAACCAGAAAACCACCCCGAGAAGACTTCCTATGGGAGAATAATTCTCCTCCAGCATAATGAAGGACTCGAGGTCTTGTATTATCCGCACTTCTCCTCTTACTGGGGTATCTCCCCCTTAGTTTCTTTCGCTTACATCCTATTTTCCCCCTTCTTGATATAGATCTTTACACTCCCTCCTTGATCTAACCAGGCCACTTTCTTGTCATAAGGGCACTGAAACTGATCTGTTTTTCTCCCCCCTACTTTACCTTTCCTTCGGGATATTATTTTCACATTCCTACCTCTATCCTATGGTTGTATTTTATTTTCTACCCAATCCATTATGTTTCCATTTTATTACCACATGACCTCTTTGCTGATTGTAAAGCAGAAGAGTATGCGGTATAACAGTTACCTGTTATTATTGGTTATATATGTTGTTCTTATAGGTAGAACTACCACTGACATTTTTGATTTGATATATCATTTTAGGATGATGGCAATGCAGTTGATGGCTGCATCTGGGAAGGCACATCTATACCCCTGGCTTCTATGGTCACTCGAGCATTCAATAGTTCAGGCACTCCCACTTCTGAGGTAACTAGATGGCGGATTTAAATATTGTCTCCTACAATGTAAAAGGTTTTAACGCGCCTTCCAAGAGATGTCAGATTCTCTCCCTACTTAAAAAAAAAGACTGTTCAATCCTGCTGCTGCAGGAAACACATTTCAGATTTGATCGTTATCCAAATTTATCCCACTCAAAATTTCCGCTATGGTTCCACTGTGGCTCCAACTCCTCAGCATCCAGGGGAGTCAGGGGTGATGTGCCTTTCCAATTGTGTTCTCAATTACAGGACCCAGAAGGACGTTACATTTTGATTAAGGGCCGTATTTCAAACCAAATATACACGTTTATTAATATATACGCCCCAAACACTAACCAACAACAATGGTTTCAAAGTCTCTCCCCTATAATAGAATCCTTTAAAGAGGGTATCACTGTTTTGGGCGGAGACTTAAACCTGGTCATGGACCCCTTGAAAGATACATCTTCCCATAAATCAGCCCTCTCCCATAAAGCTTTGGTGTCCATTAAGAAACAAATTCAGAATCAGGACTTCATTGATGTCTGGGGAACCCTTAATCCAGAAACTAGAGACTATACCTTTTTCTCCCAGGCCCATGGTTCATATCAAAGACTAGACCATATTATGATCTCCAGGGAGCATATCCATTTGTGTTCTAAAGCATGGATCGATTCTATACACTTATCCGATCACTCCCCTATTTAAGTCAACATTTCTACGCCTCAATTGTCCCCAAGGTCTT
This sequence comes from Bufo gargarizans, assembly GCF_014858855.1. Lineage (NCBI taxonomy): Eukaryota > Metazoa > Chordata > Amphibia > Anura > Bufonidae > Bufo > Bufo gargarizans. Next base: position 612,929,176 of record NC_058082.1, on the reverse strand, counting down.
TTATGTGGAGGCTTAATGAACAACTCCTATCGTCTAAAGAACAAATTCTAGATATCCAGAACTCCATGGAAGAATTTTTCGCGTTTAACGCGCTTCCTGAAACTTCCCCCCATGTAGTCTGGGACACCCACAAGGCCTTCATACGAGGTCAGTTCATCAAGGCAGGCTCGATTCTTAAGAAAAAAAGGAAGGAACATATGGACCACCTAATGTTAGAAATCCGTAAATTAGAGACCCTTCATAAAAGGTCTTTGCAAGATTCCCAGCTCACCAGACTTAGCGAACTGAGAGCGGAACTTAAAAGTTATCTAAACACACAATCCGCGAAGCTTTTCTTGCATTCTCAGTATAAATTCTTCGCCCATGGTGATAAAACATCTAGATTTATGATGAGTAGAATAAAAAAAAGAAGAGCCCATAATTATATACACAAAATTATCAAGGCTGGAGGTGACCAGGCTTTAACTACAAAGGAGATAGCCCATCAATTCCATGAGTATTATAGGGCCCTATATAATATTCCTCAAATTAGCGGGGATGCAGACTCCATATCATCATCTCTATCAATTCAACAATTCCTCGGTCGGATCCCCTTACCCAGCCTTGATGACTCCCAAAGAAGTAAACTTAGCTCTCCATTTACTTCGGAAGAACTTCTGCTCACTATCAAGCAGCTCCCTAAGAATAAAGCCCCTGGCCCAGATGGCTTTCCTGCTCATTACTATCGTACCTTTAGTGGAATTCTAGCCCCCCACCTGCTGAAAATTTGTAATATGTCCTTAAAAGGCCACCCTTTGACCCCTGAAATGTCCAAAGCGCACATAACTATTATTCCCAAAGAAGGGAAAGATCCCTCCGTTTGCGCTAATTACCGCCCCATATCTCTCCTAAATCTGGACCTAAAGTTACTTGCGAAAATGTTAGCTAACCGCTTATCCCCTCTACTTCCCCTGCTGGTACACAGAGATCAGACTGGCTTTGTTACTGGAAGAGAAGGTAAAGATAACTCAGCTAGACTGCTAAATGCTCTGTTTTCTGCTAAAAAACACTCCACCCCTCTAGTCTTTCTCAGCACCGATGCTGAGAAAGCATTTGACCGGGTCAAATGGGATTATATGACACTCACCTTGGGAAAGTTTGGCTTACCTCCAGAGTTTGTTGACGCAATCCACTCAATGTACACTGGAGCCTCAGCAGCGGTAATAGTTAATAGCTCCCTCTCTCTTCCTTTCTCTATTCAGAATGGAACGAGACAGGGATGTCCCCTCTCCCCCTTCTTGTTTGTTCTGGTCATGGAGCCACTCCTACAACTTATCCGTCAGGAAAGGAAGATAGAGGGTGTTAAATTAGGGGGTCAGGACCATAAAGTTGCCGCATTTGCGGATGACCTTATGATCACTACAACAAACCCGGAGATATCTCTGCCTATCATCTATAGGATATTGGAGACCTTCAGCCCGATCTCAAACTTTAAGATTAACCTAAAGAAGTCCAATGTTATGGCTGTTGGCATGAAACCTTCAGTTAAATTAAAGCTAGCTAGAACCTCCCCCTTTAATTGGGACACGCCTTATATTACATACATTGGCATCAAAATATCCGATGATCTAGATAAGCTTTTCTCCCTTAACTATACTCCTCTCCTTAAATCAATACAGGACCAACTAGCCACGTTACACTCTCCCTTTTTATCCTGGTTTGGTCGTAAGAATATGGTGATGTCCCTGGTCCTCCCCAGACTTAATTACCTTCAACAGGTCCTCCCTATCCCTATCTCGACAAAATTTTATGATGCCCTCTCTAGGGCAATTAGACTGTTTATTTGGAATAAAAAGAGACCTAGGATTTCATTACCAGCTCTCCAGAAACAGATCAGAGGGTGGTATAGGCCTCCCAAACCCGCTTATGTATAATAGGGCTATTCTCTTGACGAGAGTCCTAGATTGGTTCAGGCAACCTCCTCACAAGTTTTGGGTAGGCATGGAAGTTTCCCAATCCGGTTACTCCTTTAGAGGTCTTTTAGTCGACACCACTAACTTTCCTTTTAAGGATATAATTGCTAGCCCTTCAACTAAAGCGACTCTAGAAGCATGGAAATGGTTTCAGGCTTCCAATATGGGTATTCCCACCCCCTCGCCGTTGGTTCAGATAAGGGACGTTCTTGACCTAGCCTCCAAGGCATTGAAGCAACATATTCCAACAGCTCTCCGCCTTTCAACTACTCCCATCATATCTCTATATACAGAGTCTGGAGTTCTGTTGGAGGGAGATGCTTTTTGTGCGGCCTTGAATGTCCCTTATGCCAACCCTCTCATTATTTCCTTTTTAAAGAATCATATCACTAGACTTATTCCATTTCATTCTCTTCTAAGACCTATCACATGGTTAGAACATATGATCCAGACTCAATCCCCCCCTGTCAAGCCTATATCACAAATTTATAAAAGGCTTAACTCACCTGTCATGCCACCAAAACCGGCCTTCATAAGCCTTTGGGAGAAGGACCTTGATTGTAGTTTTTCCTCGAGGGAATTGACTCGCATGTACATGACCCCTCACTCCTCATCCCGTTGCGTAAGGATACAGGAGAACGGGTATAAAATATTAACCAGGTGGTATAAGACCCCGGATATAACTAGCAGGTATAGAGAAGGGAACTCGGATATCTGCTGGCCATGTGGCCAAACAAGAGGTACCTTCTTCCATATTTGGTGGCTATGTCCGAATATTTATAAGTGGTGGGTTACAATTTTCAATAAATGCAATCTGATTTGTGGCTCAAAAGTTCCACTGTCCCCCCTACTTGCCCTCTTAGGTAGCCCTGAAGGTATCAAACCAATCAAGGTTTCCTTCCTCTTCTACCAGCTAATTGTGGCTGCACGTCTGTTGGTTCCGCAGCAATGGTTGTCTCCAGACACCCCATCGGAGACTTCTTGGGTTAACAAAGTAGATGCTATATACCGCTTTGAGGAGATAGCATCATGGGAAAACAGATCCCATGCTAGATTTAAGACAAAATGGACGCAATGGGAAAGGTTTAGGAAGTTCTAAATCTGTTTATTTGCCATCTTGCCATTGAAACAATGTCCGTATTGTCCTTTTATAACCTCAATATGCCTACTTGTCAGTCACTTCATACATGCTTTCAATGTGTGCGATATCTACCTATAATTTGTGTTTGTAAATGTTCTGTTCGGCCTAGGTCGACAAATATTTTTTTGATATGCTTATTGCTATGTATCACATCTTATTTACTCAATAAAAGGCTCCTAGTGCTAAATTTGTAGTGTCATAGCAATGTTCATTCAGTTTTACCTCCCTAATAAATTAGAAAAATTTCTAAAATTCTAAAGCACACTTATTAAGACCGGCGTTTTATACGCCGGTCTTAATAAGCCACTGCACTGGCAGTAGATCACCAAAGTTATGTAGAAGCACTGGCCTCTACATAACTTTGGCAGATCCACCGCCAATTCTAAATGTGAGACAGCTTCCTTGCTGTCTTACATTAAGACCATTTTCTACACCTAAACGGAAAACCTACCAGCCCGTCCCCTTTTCCTGCCCACACCACACCCCCTTTTTCAGACATGGCGTGAGCGGGAAAGAAGTCAAAGATTCTGCCGCAATATGGCTTGTGACAGAATCTGCGCCAGATATACGTCACAACAGTGTTGTATATCTGTTCGTAAATGACCCCCTTTGTTTTTACTTTCTCATTATGGAGTGTTGAGTACAGATTCATAGGGGATATTTAGATTTTTTTTTATTATAGCACAAGGCCACAACATAACAAAATGTAAAAAAAAAAATAATAATCAAAAGATCTGAAGACTTTCCAAATGCATTGTATACCTTCATTTTATTGAAAAAAATAAAAAGTTATGGCTCTCTTAATGTCAAGAAGCAAAAACTAAAAATGCCTATGTTCCTGAATGCCAGAATCAGTTAGCTTCTTGGTGTTAAAGTCAAAAGTAGGAATGCCCTTTTAGGGTGGGTTCATGCATTGTATATTTTTCTGGTGTGTTTGTCAATTTTTCTGGTTTATGTAGCTCATTTTTATGCATTTATGTGTGTTATTTTTTTTAAAAGAAAATGGCACATCCAAAAGTTTGCTGTAAGTCACTGTATATTAAGAAACACAGTACACACTTTTTTCATAATAGCTAAGCATTTTTTATTTTTTTTAGCCTGGTGCATTGTTTGTATACTTCTTTGACACATGCCCTAGTTATGGCTGCTCTTTACAGTTGTTTTTTCGACACATCGCAAAAATGCACCAATTTACACAGTACACCATCCAAAAAAGCCATAAAACACATGTAACATGAAAAAACATGCATTTTAATGGAAATTCTAGTGGAAAAAAAACAGACCAAACCAGGAGTAAGGGAGGGACACCAACCCCAATAGGAAGTGAAGCGAAACGTGCTTCGGGGTTGGTGTGCCTCCCTTACTCCTGGTTTGTACTGGTGTGTGTTCTGTCATTATGTACCACTGTTTATGTGTCATTACTGTCTTGTCATGCTGACGTGTGGTTGTATACATGGGATTATTTCCTAGTGAGACTCCCAGTACTGGTTAACAACCTCAGTATTTATATTACAACAGTGCGACGAGCATTGTCTATAATGCATAACATACCATATGCAATTCACATTTATTTTATATTGGTGACTACACAGTGATGATGCATGTGTTGTGCACAGATCCTTTATACGCTGTATAGTCGCCATAGGGAGTTTAAGGGGGGTACTCTCTTTCCACAGTATTGTCCTGCATTTATTGCCATCATATGTATTTTTTTTCTAAAATTATGTGTTTATACATATTTTTTAAACAATAAAGAATACATTTATACTATATGTGTGTGTTTAGATTTTTGGTGAGTTATTGCACATTGACACACATATTAAGCTACTGGTGTTTCAGCAATATTGGTTGTTCAGGTCATATTCTTCAGGTCATCACAAATATATAATAGGTATAAAACAGGCAAACAATTCAAGCATTGAATGGTTTGCATTCTGTGATTGTGCAATTTCTATGTAGCTATAAAACTGGTAAATATATATATTTTTTTTTACATAAAGAACAATTTTAATGAGAAAATTACAGCAAAAGCCAATTTACTGAGTACAGAAAAGCTTTGCTGTATAATTCCGAATTTTACCTCATTAACTTATGTGTTTTGGCATCTCAAGAGGGAAAATAATGTAATCTACAATTAATATAGAAAGGATTTTTATTAAAAAGAAAACTGCGTCAACCAGGTCATATACACTTCAGCAAAGTGTGGCACATTGATTTACAATTCATTTAAATTATTACTGTTATATTATTAAAGGATATGCGTCACAAAAACTTTTTTTTTGATCGTTAAAACCAGATAGTAACACACATCCTTCATTTTCTAATCTCTTTTTTGTTTTTATGATTCCAGATTTTTTAATTCTATTACCTCAACATGATTATTGGGGCGACTATCTTGCCTGAGCTGTTCTTAACAGCATTTAGAAAGCATTAAGGAAATTGCTTTATGGCAGCCCCAAGGTCCATAGACACAAAGGTCAGGAGGGGACCTCGTTGATCTCTATGGGAGAGTTTTCTAGGCATTCTCTAAGACCTGTGCAAAGGTCATTGTACAAGGAAAGAATAGATAAGCTTTGACAATCACCTATTGTGAATGGTGAATTACATCTTATTTATACAGAGAGGTGATATCATTATAGGCAGGATTACAATGATAGATAAGCAGGTAACTGTAGAAAATTGCTTGGTACAGACAAAGAGATCGGGCAATCAGGAGGCAAACTGATGACATTTGTTAGACGGATTTGGATCCGTCTGACAAATGCATTGAAATACTGGATCCGTCTCTCTGGTGTCATCCCCAAAAAACGGATCCGGTATTATTACTTTTTTTGCATTTCTAAAGGTCTGCGCATGCGCAGATCAGAAAGCTGGATCCGTTTTGCCGCAAGACTTAATGCCGGATCCGGCACTAATACACTTCAATGTAAATGAATGCCGGATCCGGCATTCAGGCAAGTGTTCAGTATTTTTGGCCTGAGAGAAAACTGCAGCATGCTGCAGTATTTCTCTGTCCAAAAAACGTAATAGGGACTGAACTGATGCATCCTGAACGGAATGCTCTCCATTCAGAATGCATTAGGATAAAACTGTGACGGAACTCAATTCCGCAAAACAAAAATGCTAGTGTGAAAGTACCCTTAGTGACCAGTGTGAAAATTGCAGAATATTATGTTTTTTGTTTAACCCCTTCCCAACCTTTGACATGGTAACCACTGCGTTCCCGCAATTTGATGTAATAGTACGTCATGGTGATTGCGCGGGCACCGGAGAGGTGCGTGTGTGATCACTGCAGGGGCCCGACAGTCCATGGTAGCTGGGCCCTTGCTGTATCTGCCAGCACCACTCTAAAAGCCGATGCTGGCGGATTAACCTCTTCTATGCTGAAGTCTGCGCTGACTGGGACATAGAAGGGGTTTGTGTCAGGTGAGTGATCGCATTGAGTCCCCACGCTGCTGTGGCGGGGACCCGATGCATCACAAGGCAGCCCGATGCCATGCAGAGGCATCGGGAACTGCCTTCTATGGGTGCCGAGGAGATCCAGCATCAAGCTGAGTCTCCTAGGCAACCGGATAGTGTATTACTCTGTGTAATACACTAACAGTCAATGCATTACAATACAGATGTATTCTAATGCATTGCAGAGGGGATCAGACCCCTAAAAGTGAACATCAGAAATAAAGTTAATAAAATTAATAAAGTAATAAAATTAATAAAGTAAAAAAGAAAAAAAAATGCCCCTTTCCCCTTATTTTATAATAAAAAAATAAAAACAAAATCCACAAATATTCAGTATCACCGCGTCCGTAATGACCGCTTCTATAAATATATCACATGATCCACCCTGTCCGATAAACACCGTAAAAAAATAAAAATAAAAACGGTGTAAAAAAAAGCCATTATTGTCACCTTACATCACAAAAAGTGCAACACCAAGCGTATGTCCCACAAAATGGTATCAATAAAACCGTCACCTCATCCCGCAAAAAATTCACCCCTACCTAAGACAATCGCCCAAAAAATAAAAAAAACTATAGCTCTCAGAACATGACACTAAAACCTAATTTTTTGGGTTTCAAAACTGCTATTATTGTGCTATACCAGTTAGGTATTGCCACGTCCATAACAACCAGCTTTATAAAAATATCACATGACCCAACCGCTCAGATTAATACTGTAAATAAATGTAAAAAAAAATGTGTAAAAAATTGCAATAATAAGTGACCAAAAAGGCGTATGCCCCCCAAAATAGAACCAATCTGATCATCACCTCATTCCGCAAAAAATGAGACCCTACCTAAGAGAATCGGTAAAAAAATAAAAAAGTTATTGCTCTCAGACTATGGCTCTACACTAAAATATAATTATTTTGGTTTCAAAAATGCTATTATTGTATAAAACTTAAATAAATAAGAAAAAGTAGACATATTAGGTATTTCCACATCTGTAACAATCTACTCTATAAAAAAGTCACATGACCTAATCCCTCAGGTAAACGCTGTAAAAATAAAAAATGAAAACGGTGCCAAAACATCCATTTTTTGGTTACCTTGCCTCACAAAAACGTAATATAGAGCAATTAAAAATCATATGTACCCCAAAATAGTACCAATAAAACTGGCAGCTTATCCCGTAGTTTCCAAAATGTGGTCACTTTTTTGAGTTGTAGGGTGCATCGAGGGGGGGGGGGGGGTTCAAATGGGACATTGCATCTAAAATCCAGTTCAGCTAAATCTGCCTTTCAAAAACCATATGGCGTTCCTTTCCTACTTCGCCCTGCCGTGTGCCCGTATAGCAGTTTACGATCACATGTGGGGTGTTTCTGTAAACCGCAGAATCAGGGTAATAAATATTGAGTTTTATTTGGCTGTTAACCCTTGCTTTGCTACTGGAAAAAATGTATTAAAATGTAAAATCTGCCCAAAAAAGTGAAATGCTGAAATCTCTATTTTCCATGAATTCTTGTGGAACATCTAAAGGGTTAACAAAGTTTGTAAAATCTGTTTTGTATACCTTGAGGGGTGTAGTTTCTAAAATGGGGTAATTTTTGGGTGGTTTCTATTATTTAAGCCTCACAAAGTGACTTCAGACCTGAACTGGTCCTTAGAAAGTGGGTTTTGGAAATTTTTCGAAAGATTTCAAGATTTGCTTCCAAACTTCTAAGCCTTCTAACGTCCCCAAAAAATAAAATGTAATTTTCAAAATGATCCAAACATGAAGTAGACATATGGGGAATGTAAAGTAATTACTACTTTGAGGTATTAATATCTATTATAAAAGTAGAGAAATTTGCTAATTTTTCCATTTTTTTTGTAAATTTGGTATTTATGAATAAAATTTTTTTATTTTTACTCATTTTTACTACTGTCATGAAGTACGATATGTGACGAGAACTCAATCTCAGAATGGCCTGTATAAGTAAAAGCGTTTTAAAGTTATTACCTCATAAAGTGACAGATTTGCAAAAAATGGCCTGGGCAGGAAGGTGAAAACAGGCCCGGGGTTAAAGGGGTTAAATATAGATATTGACGTGAAAAATTTAAAATAACCACCAAAAATTCTTTAAACAAATCTTAAACATAAAAATGTGATTTAAACAATAGGTTAATTTATGATGACAAATTTCCATTTCCAAGTATTCATGAATATACGTTTGGAAAAAAGACCTGTAAGGTTGTGTTCATTTTTAAGTTTTGTATTACTTTGGTGAATGTAGTGGTAAGCTGCACATTCCAAATGCATCCATAGGTCTCTATTCAGTGAACGTTTGCAAAAGAGTCTGCTCTGCATTCTTATACAGAGGGACACTGTAAGAAGCATATACATTTTTTACAATGTGAGCCAATGGATGACCTATACTAGCGCATGCCTATACAATGGCATATGTTAGAGGCTTCTGTCTGAGATGTATATCACACAAATGAGAACAGAGCTTTAGCTATACCAGGGCTAGTCTCAGCACCAGGCAAAGCTTATAAAATGCAAGGGTCTGTTGTATGTATCCAAAGGCAGATAGGGAGAAGAGTAGGCAACATAGGGTCCACTCTAGGTGCTGGCTCAAGTCACCATATCATGGTCATAACTGGAAAATCAGATACCTGTTTATTCTCTAACTAAACTTATCCAGAGAAAAAGACACACATATTTATATGAATTAAAGCTTTTAAAGGGATAGTGCCATGAAAAATATTCTACAGGGTGGGCCATTTATATGGATACACCTTAATAAAATGGAAATGGTTGGTGATATTAACTTCCTGTTTTTGGCACATTAGTATATGTGAGGGGGGAAACTTTTCAAGAAGGGTTGGTGACCTTGGCAGCCATTTTGAAGTCGGACATTTTGAATCCAACTTTTGTTTTTTCAATAGGAAGAGGGTCATGTGACAGATCAATTTTACAAGAAAAACAACGGTGTGCTTGGTTTTAACGTAACTTTATTCTTTCATGAGTTATTTACAAGTTGCTGACCACTTATAAAATGTGTTTAATGTGCTGCCCTTTGAGTTGGATTGTCTGGAACAGTTTCCTGGAAAGTGGATTGGTCGTCGAGGGCCAGTTGAATGGCCGACAAGGTCCCCTGATCTGACCCCCTTAGACTTTTATCTTTGGGGTCATCTGAAGACAATCGTCTATGCTGTGAAGATATGAGATGTGCAGCACCTGAAACTATGGATACTGGAAGCCTGTGCTAGCATTTCTCCTGTGGTGTTGCTATCAGTGTGTGAAGAGTGGGAGAAGAGGGTTGCATTGACAATCCAACACAATGGGCAGCACATTGAACACATTTTATAAGTGGTCAGAAACTTGTAAATAACTCATGAAAGAATAAAGTTATGCTAAAACCAAGCACACCATTGTTTTTCTTGTGAAATTCCCAATAAGTTTGATGTGTCACATGACCCTCTTCCTATTGAAAAAACAAAAGTTGGATTCAAAATGGCCGACTTCAAAATGGCCGCCATGGTCACCACCCATCTTGAAAAGTTTCCCCCCTCACATATACTAATGTGCCACAAACAGGAAGTTAATATCACCAACTTTTCCCATTTTATTAAGGTGAATCCATATAAATGGCCCACCCTGTACATTGTCCAAAATAGAGTCTGGACCTAAATACTTCTGTAATTGCATGCAATTAAAATATAGTATCGCCACTGAGTTATTCAACAAAAGGTTTCTGTATAGCACCACCTGCTGCTTGTTCCTTTCTTTATTTCTCTGTCTACCTCAGTGACATCACTAAAGTGGACACACATGCTCAGTTACATCGTACCAGCCCTATCTACCTTTGGAACCTGTGACAATTACAGGGGGAGAGCTGCAGCAGAAATGACAATCCATCTGAGGAGGGACATGGACTCTCAGCTATGATAGAGAGATCTGCAGCAGAAGGGACATGCCCCCTGACAAAATATTTGTCTCCTGAGCTGTCAGCTTGACTGAACCTAGCAGATTAATTGGAGCAATGAATGGGGAGATCTATGGATGTGAGGTACAGGGATGTTTCTAGCTTTGTTCGAAAGAGATTTTCATGTATCCTATGATATTTTCATCTCGTACATTGGGGGCATAAAGCTGGGACCCATACCTATCCATAGAACAGAGCCCAAAAAGTGCTGGAGGGTGCTCTGAGCATGCTGGGCATCCATATGTTCATTTCTATGGGACTGTCAAAAATGGCTGAGCAGCACACTTTGCTATTTTCGAAAGTCCCTTTAAAATGAATGGGAAAAGCACTGCACAAAAGCCGTCACTGCTCCATTCATTCTAAGGCTGTGACGGAAATAGATGAGCCAGCATTCAACTAGTTTCAGCAATCCCATAGAAATGAATGGAGGGCGGCCACGCATGCATGGTGCACCCTCCTTCACTTTGCAGCCTACGTTCTAATGATAGGGACCCACACCTATCCTAGCAATATGCAATGTATGAGATGATGCAACTCCTTCAATCAAGAGATAACCCCTTGTCATTCTCTTGGCCACTATAAAGAATATCTGTGCGCTCAGATCACATGTTAGCTAAAAAATCAACAGTATAAAGAACAGCAACAATCTAAAAAAATGATCTTAGTTTTTTCTTTGACTAGCTGAAGGACTCGGCTTCGCTCGGGTATATTTAACCTATGTCATTTATTGTTTGTGTGTTGTTGAGTGTGTTTGTGTTGTTAAAAGATATCAACACTATCCACTGACATCTACAGCACCCCGCACCTTAACAGTGACCTCCACAGCCCCACACCTCACAGTGCCCAGTCTCTTAAAATTGGACCTCCCACCTTAACTTTGACCTTTACATCAGACTTCCCTTTTAACAGTGATTTTCACAGCACACCACCGCCTTGACAATGACCTCCACAGGGGCACACCCCGTTAACAGTGGCCTTTACTGGATCAGGGGTGTGTCCTTTTGAACAGCTCACTCTAAGACAGCAGCACTGTGCTGTTTGAGTGTGAGCTGCAGTGAGAAAGTCACTCTCCCTCCCACCCCCTGCAGCTGACAGAAGTAGATTTTTTTTACCTTCATTTTTTCAATCCCCTTCGGCTCAGGAGTCGGAAGGGGCGTGATCTAACCGAATCAAGGGGTATGGCTTAGCGTGACCTGGGGGCTGGGGTTTTAAGTTAGTCTTTTGAGGGTGGACACATTGTGCCAGGGGGTGTATCTGAGCTCCTTACTGCAAGAGTGACGTCCCTCTGGGCACCTTACTGGTTCATTTGCATACCAAATAAACTGGATTTTCAGAGGATAAAAACATCTATTGCTGGAACAAGGGCACATCTAGAAATAAGGTACTAAGTGCTATTAGGCCATGGCTTTACCTCAATAGCGATTATCCTGCTGACAGATTTCCTTTAAAGCTGACCTACAGCAGTGAAAATAAATGGCTGGGTTGTTATGGAAACCTGGAGTAAAACTGTGTATGTGGAGGCTGGAGGACCTGCGAGCTTCTATTGGCTGATAAGGGTCATGTGACCAAGCTTCTATTGGCTAATGCATTTTTTGGGAATATCTCAGGAACGGTACATCCTAGAAAGCTGGTCTAAAACCTTCCCGGACACCTGATGTACCTGTGTGCCAAATTTCATGATTGTAAATATGACGGTGCGGATTCTTTAGAGGACATACATACACTTAGCTTTATATATTAGATTGAGACGCTTACTTACAAACTACTTGACAATGGTGCGATTAACAAATCTGAGATTGATTAGATGGAGTTCTGTGCTATGTGTTGTAACATAATGAATTTGCAACTGCATCCAGTTTATTGACAAGGAGAAAAGACGAGGAGTGTTATCTGCCTTGGGAGCTGTATGTGCTCAATCTACAATAATTCATATCCTGTATATTCGTTTTGCGTCTAAAGCCCTAAAATATTTCATTATACTCCTTCCTTCGCTATATACGTCTAGCATCCAGATTAATTAGCAGAGTTATTCATATTTCCCAAACAAGCACATAACAAACAGTGACAGACAATTGCTGGAAGAATAAAGGAAGGAGTGAAAGCACCCAGCAGTGTACATTTCTCAGCTACGTCTAGTATGGAGAATAATACCGCAATACAAACATGTCTCTCTAATTGGAAGGAAACATGGTTTTAAGGAAAGAAATAATCACAAGTAAAATAATGAAAAATAAATTGCATAAATTACATTTGTAAGGCTGTCAAATGTTTCCATATGTATTACTGAAATGTAATAACATTTTTCATAAACTGAAAGAAAATGTAACGAGCTAATGTTATAAAGTTGATAACATATTTTTGTTGCAATTAAAATAGCAAAATATTACATATAAACATAATTTAATTTGTAAATTATATGTGGTCACACAATATATAAAAGATAATAGGTTGATGCATATACAGTCAAGTCACATGATTATACTTAAAGAGGACCTTTCACCGCTCCTAACATGCCTCTTTTAATAGCTTCTTGCATTCCCCATGTAATAAGAATTCTGGATCATCTATTATTGTGGCTCTCTGTTGTGCCATTCCTTTATTATTTCTACTAGAAGTTATGAATGAATTTCTAGCAGTCTGCAGTAAGGGTACAGAGGGGTGGTAACAAGTTGGGGGGGTGTACCTGCACAGTCGGAAAACGGCAGCACTGATTGGATAGAGTGCTGTGGAGCAAGGGGTCCTTGCAGCCCTAACAAAGGTTTTCAGTGGAGTCCTCCCAGTCTTCACTGCCCCTTCCTAGAGGGGTGCCTTCCTTTTTCCTAAGAAGTGGCAAAAAAAAAAAGCACCACACCCTATGGCAAAAAGTCAAGAGAGTCTCCCTGTTGACAATGTGTAAAAAGCCCTCACCATTTGGGGCGCCCTGAGGAGCATGTTGGGGAGGAGGCTGGTGATGCCATGCATACCTGTGTTGATGGTGGTGGTAATTGTGGCACCTGTAGCCACAGCATTGGCTGTGGGTGCAGCGACTGTGGCACTTGGGAAAAACACAGAGCAGGGTAGGGGGCCCAGGAGCCTATCATGATATTTTACAGTCTGATAAAAGCATCAGGGAGGGTGAGGAATCCCAAGATAATTGTGTGCTGAACAGGACTTGGAAGCCAGATCAGGGTACTGAGGAGAAGGCAACATCAGTGGAGAAGGGCGGTGGCAGCAGCAATAAAGAGCAGAGGCAACATACTTCTCAAATAAACAGCCAAAGCCATGTCTGCTTTTGGATCTGGTGATGCCGCTGCTGTGGGTGGGTTAGGTATAAAAGGTGCCAGAGTTAAGCCCAGCTTGGTTGTCTGTAGCTTTTTGTGAGCAACTCCAGTATTTTGCTTTTTTGCCAAAAGGCATGCACTCAAAACCATGGCAGTGTGCAAGATCTATGGGATTAAAAGCTGTGGTCAAACACAAATATAGGTACCAGAAGTCTATTGAAGCACATGAGGTGGCATCAGCAGATTATCTACAAGCTGAACCCCCACGTTTCTGGTGGTGCAATCACTGTAATACTATTGTAGTAGAGTCTTGAACCCTCACGCTGTGCATCAAGCTGCTCTCCATGTTGGACACCTGGAGCAGCTGTTACAGGCAGGGACAGTACATATCTTTCACGGCCCAATGGCTCAATGTTTTTTGCGGCAGTGGAGAGGCAGAACCCCAGCAACATGACCAGGTTCTTTTGACCACTTCCCACCATATCATGGGGCTAGGTACCATCCATATACACCACGGACCATTCCTCAACAGCAGCAGGGCACAGGGTTGCACACACTACCCCTCCTCCCTATCACATGCGTTGCCACGCTGTGTTGGAGCTGATCGGCCTGGGATAAAGTAGGCACCCCGGTGAGTAGTTGCTCAAGTACATGAAGCAGAAAACATCCTGCTGGCTGCCTCCCCACCTTAAACCTGGGTGAAATAACACATGCTCCCCGCATGGCGCTAGGGTTTCTCCAGGTATCAAACTTTTGATACCCAATCAATACTTTTGGACCTGGCTAACTACAATACCGGGATTTACTATTTTACGATACTAGGATGCGCTACTGCCCCCTCCCCTCCTTCTCAGAAATTTCATTGGTTGCCGAGGCCACAGGACCTTAGCATTCTCAGCTTCCAATCAGAGCCCCAGCAGTAAAATCGTTGGTTACTATGGCAGCCAGTATGCTCCTGAAGCCTTCCATGGCTGCCATGGTCAGCTCCCTGCTGCTGTGTGCACAAAACAAAGGGCAGCAGGGACAGAGTAAAATACTATTCATCCTAGATCTCTATTAGGGTGAATAGGACAAGGGTTCTAGCGCTCCAAGGGGGCTAATAGTTATTAAGTAAAAAGTAAAAAACAAGTTTAACTAACAAACACCAAAATATTAAAACTTTAAATTACCCCCTTTCCCGATTTTACATATAAAAATATAAAGAATAAAAAATAAACATATTATGTATCGCATATTATGTCCGGTGAACACCTTAACAGAAATAAATAAATAAAAAAACACTCAATCCCCCCCCCAAAAAAAATAGGATAGGACTTTTCTATTATGGGCTGGACGTTCCAATGCGGAATGCACACAGCTTTTTTGGTGTTTTATGTTTTTCGTGTAGTATTAAATGGTATAGAGCATTGCAATACTTTTTTATGGTATCAAAATCGAATAAAAATGTTGGTATCGTGACAACCCTATATGGTGCACGTCACCAACCTATTGGTGCAGTGCTTTCCAAAAAAGGATACTGGCTTGTGCAAGGTTCTGGCAATGCCCAGGAGATTGTCCAAGCACCTCAGCCACTTACGAGGAGAGGAATGCTCTCCTGGACCTGTAGCCACAGAACGGCCTCCCGCTACACCACTTAATCCACGACATGCTAACTCACTGGAATTAGACATTGCACATGCTCGAGCGTCTGTAAGAGCAACAGAAACCCGTGAACGATTTTGTCATGCACCAGACAGCCTCAGCAACAGGGAGCATGTGTTGCTTCAAGGTCAGGCAGTGGCAGCCAGGGCCGGACTGGGACAAAAAATAGGCCCGGGCATTTTTGACTGAGCAGCCCAATCACATGACGCCAACAGGCCCCACCCACTTGCAGTCTAGGGGTGGGGCCAAAACCGAAAGCACAATTGAGGGTATGGCTAGCCACCTGGGAAAAAAAGTGTGGGAACTCACCCAAGTGCCTCCGCGTAATGTCACAACACGCGGCATTCGCAAAGGGCAGGGGAGGTCGGCTGGAGCAAGCAAGTACTGTATTTTATGCCCTATTAGACGCACCAGCCCATAAGGGGGGCAATAAGAAAAAATTTTTTTTCAGTACACCTCAGGTCAGACCACCAATCAGACCCCCAATGTTAATCAGACCTCAGCTAACAGCCCCAATAAGATCCCCAATCTTAATAAGACCCCAATAAGACCTCAGATCAGACCCCAATATGAATAACCCCCAATCAGACCTCAGATAATAGTCCCATGCCTCATAGCAGCCCCCTGTGCCTCTCCATCAGCCCCCCTGTGCCTCTAATCAGCCCCCCGTGCCTCTCATCAGCCCCCCTGTGCCTCTCATCAGCCCCCCTGTGCCTCTCATCAGCCCCCCTGTGCCTCTCAACAGCCCCCCAGCACCTCTCATCAGCCCCACAGCGCCTCTCATCAGCCCCCCTGCCCCTCTCATCAGCCCCCCTGTGCCTCTCATCAGCCCCCCTGTGCCTCTCAACAGCCCCCCAGCACCTCTCATCAGCCCCACAGCGCCTCTCATCAGCCCCCCTGCCCCTCTCATCAGCCCCCCTGTTCCTCTTATCAGCCCCCCTGCGCCTCTCATCAGCCCCCCTGCGCCTCTCATCAGCCCCCTGTGCCTCTCATCAGCCCCCCAGTGCCTCTCATCAGCCCCCTGCACCTCTCATCAGCCCCCCTGCGCCTCTCATCAGCCCCTGTGCCTCTCATCAGCCTCCCAGCGCCTCTCATCAGCCCCCCAGCGTCTCTCATCAGCCCCCCTGGGCCTCTCATCAGCCCCACAGTGCCTCTCATCAGCCCCCCAGCGCCTCTCATCAGCCCCCCAGTGCCTCTTATCAGCCCCCTGTGCCTCTCATCAGCCCACTGCCCATAATACATGAAGAAAAAAAACACCTCTCCTGCTCCTGGACGCAGACGCTCCTCTTCTCCTGCTGTCGGCTGTGCTGTGAAGGCTGCGCACAGTGTGACGTGACGACATCACAGAGCGACTCACTCCTGTGCGCAGCCTGCAGAGCCGACAGCCGAGGACCAGGAAGCGGTGATTACAAAGAATTCACCGCTTCCTGGTCCCTTTTCCCTGAAACTTTGGGAACGGCGTTCCTGCCATGAAAAAAAGTGCAGGAAAGCTGTTCCCACCTGTTCCCCCTCGAATCGAGCCCTGAGGCAGCCTGGCCCACCGGGAAAATGCCCTGTCTGCCCTATGGCCAGTCCGATCCTGGTGGCAGCTAATCCAATATGACTGTCTGGTGCTGAAGCCCTTCAAAAAGGCCATAAAGTTTGTCAGCAGGGACAACTGCTGCAGGAACAACGTCATTCATCTTATATTTATTTTAGAACAGGCACTGATGCTCATGCAGCAGGGGACCACGGGGAAGAAGAGCAGCTGACACATTTTTCTGTCCGCCCTATAGCTGTTGGGGACACACAAAGGAAATCTGCCACGGAGGTGGAGGATGATTAAGATGAGGATGAAGAAGATGAGGATCTGCCACTGCAAGAGGAGGAAGAGGCGGAACCGGAGGTGGAAGAGCAAGAGGACGATGATGAGGATGGCAGCGACCAAGACATCCAATGGTCTCAGTGGGGGGCTGAGCCAGAAAGAACTGGCTCTTCAGGCACACTGGCCAGAATGGTGACCTGTATGCTGGCTTGCTTACGCAAGGGGCAGCCCGTGTCCGGCTGAGGCCAGTCAGCAAGCTAACAGCTTCCACCCAAATGCTCAGGTTTAGGCCTACCTAAACTATGTCCAATCTCTATCTCTATCCCATATCCCTGACCCCATGGATTTCTGGCCAGGCAGACTGAAACAATGGCCCAAACTTGCATAGTACGCTCTTTATCTTCTTTCCTGCCCTGCCTCCAGTGTCCTCTCGGAGAGGTTTTTCAGTGCCGTGGGGGGCGGAGTGAAACCTGAATGGACCAAGTTTTCCTCTGCCAGTGTTCAAAGCATCACTTTTGTCAAAATGAACAAAGCCTGGATTCCGGAGGATTTTCACACTCCTCGGGCTGTTTCCGACATATAGACCTCGCCCGCCTCTCTAGCGGTGCCTCATCTTACCACTGTTGCTGTTGGTCTGCCTATTATCACGTTTTGTATAGCCACTGCTGCCTGCATCATGCTACTAATCCCTCTCAATCATCAGTTTACATGTATTCACTTTCCACAAGGTTGAAATTTTTAAATTCTGTATGTCAAAAAAAAATGTTGGAAGTGGGGTTGGTTCATTTACTTAACAGATAGGAACAGCATAAATGTACATAATTAGTGTCCCAATACCGATATAATCTCACAGGTCAGGCAATACTGGCGCCTGAATCATGCCCCTAATACCTGAAGGTCAGTTTTCGTACACTCTAACATCCACAGTGCGTCCATAACAGTGACATCCACATTTCTCCCATAACAGTGACATCCACAGTGCCCTATAACAGTGCCAGCCAGTGTCCCTAGTGCCATCCAATGCTCCCTATTTGTCAGCCAGTGCCCCTTGTGCCATCCAATGCCCCCTATTTGTCAGCCAGTGCCCCTTGTGCCATCCAGTTCCCCCACTATGCCATGCAGTGCCCACTTTTTTGCCATCAATTGCCCCCCTTGTGCCATCCATTAGCCCCTTGTGCCCTCCATTGCCCCCCTTGTGCCATCCATTGCCCCATGTGTCATTCACCGTGACCCAGTGAAATCCAGTGCCCCCATGTGCCATCCTAATTGCCCCAGAGTACCATCCACAATTCCACAGTGCTGCCCCCCCCCCCATGTGCCAGTCAGTGCCCCCAGTGAGAGCCACAGCATTGCTATCAGCCTCTGTGGCTGATTGCTATGCTGTCACTCCTGCTCAGCGCTTATATAACTTTGTGCAGTAGTCAGTACAGGCTTCACATAGAAGCTTGTACGATACAGAGAGCAGCCGGCGGTCCTGCAAATGCGCACTAGCATTTAGTCTAGTGCGCTGTGAAGACTGCCGGCTGCCACTTTCTCCAGCAGGAGGCGGTGACGTCACTAGCGACGATCCGTCTCCTGCTGGAGAAAGGAAGTGAAGACAGGAAGATAAGAAGACAGACTTCGGCAGAAGCCAAGAAAAGCCATCTGGAGGGACCACGTGATCGGGAGCAGATTTCAGGAACGGCTGCACTCTGGAAGGTAAGTATGTGATCGTTAGTCTTTCCTCCACAGGTTAGATTTTTAATAGAAAAAAAAGGTTAAGCCCGGAGAACACCCTAAATGTATGTGATTACTGCATCAATACCGACATTTCATCACAGTCAAGGCAATGCTGGGGCCTGCATCATGCCACTAAGGGTCAGTTTCTATGTACTCACTTTCCAAATGGGGGCGTTAACACAGTTAAACATTTTTTTGGGGGGAGGGTATTATGATTCATATGATTACTGTACAGAAATTGCTGAATTTTCCTCACAGTCCAAGCAGGCCGAATCCGATCAATAGACGTCTCCTTGCTGCCGGTTCCCTATCTACCATCACGTTATGTACGGCTGCTGTATGCTGCAGCCTGCATCATACCACTAATGCCACTTGCCAACCATTACGTTCCCCAGAGATACTTTTTTTGTTTTAAATCTCATAACACTGCATGTGTTTAAACATAATTTTCTCCCGATAAGGGATAATTATTGGAAGATTTGGAATATGAAAAAGCATGAGACATATGCCGACGCAGTGTGATAATGAAAATGTTGTATGATAACACCGTCAAACGTACGTTAACCCATAGCTATGCGATCAAATGGATGAGGGTAAGTATAATTTCTTTATTTTATTTTACACTGTAATATCATTGTCAGATGCCACGATCAGCTATGAACGTGGCATCTGAGGGATACAATGATGGGAAGCGGCACAATTGCCGCTCCCTGTCAATGCACTCACTTCTTACAAAGAAATGCGCTCATCTCTAGTCAGGACTGTCATGCAGGAGTCCCCTCAATTATGTTAGAAAAGCACAGCAGTCCAGGCTGTGTATTTCAGTGCCACTTTGTGTGCTGACAGCAGGGGAACCAGGAACAGTAGAAACATCAAAAAATTGGGATCTTGACTCCTTATCTGCAGTTCTACACGTGTATTACTGGAGATAATAGTCTAAAATTGGTGTGAGATTCCTTTTAAAAAGTGCAGAAAGAAGTGAAAAGTTGCAAACTACTGCTTTAAAATGGTGTGCGCCATAATTTGTGACTTTCTTCAGTCAAAATATGGCGTAAACACTTTGATAAATGCTCCTCTTCGAGCTCTTTGGTATGATCCATTCTGCTACCAATGGTTTGTCTATGGAGACTGCATGGCTGTGTGCTTGATTTCTTGCAACTCCTGAACTGAATAATAATGTATCCACTAAAGTTGAGTGAACCTGTTCGAGTTTGGGTTCGGGGTTTAAGTGAATCACGTAATGAATTCCGTTTTCACAAAATCCCGCACCTATAAGATAATGGGGGCATATCCGAGCAATATGCTTCCATTGTCTATGATGAGACAACCCCTTTAAGTGAATTACGTAAGGGATTCCATTTTCACGGAATCCATAAGGTAATTTAATGCCAGCATGTCAAAATGGAATGCCTTTAGAGGCATTACGTTCGGCATGCCTCATAGTACAAGTGTATGGCCAGCTCCGAGAGTTCTGTTCTGCTGGCCATACACTTGTATTATGACGGCATGCAAAACATAATGCCTCTATTGGCATTCCATTTGGCATGCTGGCATTGAATTACCTTATGGATTTCCTGACAATGGAATCCCTTACGTAATTCACTTAAAGAGGTTGTCTCATCATAGACAATGGGGGCATATCCTACTTATACACAGAGCCCCGCATTGTGGTGGCTGGAGGACTCCGGTCCGGCCACCACCAAGCCGACTCCCCATAGAAGTAAATGGGAGCATAACGCGCTTGCACGGCCTCCCGCTCCCATTCATTTCTATGGGGAGTCGGCTTGGTGGTGGCCAGACCGGAGTCCTCCAGCCACCACATTGCGGGGCTCTGTGAGCCCTGCACCTATAAGACAATGGGGGCATATCCTAGCGATATGCTCCCATTGTCTATGATGAGACAACCTCTTTAAGTGAATTACGTAATGGATTCCATTGTCACGGAATCCATAAGGTAATTCTATGCCAGCATGCCAAATTGAATGCCTTTAGAGGCATTACGTTCGGCATGCCGTCATAAGTTTCACCAGCCCCATAGAAAATGAATGGAGGGTGGGTGCGCATGCGCAGTGCGCCCTTCTTCACTTGCTGGGCTCTGTTCTCGATATAGGTGCGGGTCCTAGATTTTATTTTATTTTAGTACGTTATCGCTTTAAAGTATATCATAGCCTTAAAAGCATGTGTTATAGAAAGGGCTGTATATACTGACATTAGGCTAATGTACATCGTCATTTCAGCTATAAATCAGTCCACAATTCTCCTCTCAGCCGGCTTCGCTTCATTTGCTTGCGAATGTTATTTTGAACGTGGATCTATAGATCAATAAAATGAGCTCAAATTACTTGAGCCACATGCTATAATTGCGTGTATCATTTTCTGCTTATTTTTCATTTTGCTATGCAGGGTTTGGTGCAAGGACATCATCTGAATATGAATTTATGGTAACAACATTTGCATCAAAGACACGGGACTTAAATATGTTTAAAGTTTATGCAGACACCAGAGGAAATGACATAAAATGAAATAATACAGTTTACTTGCTGACACAAATTTATTCTGTGTATACTGGGATCTTTCTGTGGGATAAAACAAATATATAAGCCATTATTGTACTAATGAACTGGTTTTTGTAGATAGAAGGAGATATCTGCCTTCAAGTGGATAGAAGATTGGGTGCTCGGGTCAGAAATGAGATGCAGAAGACACTATAAAGCCATCACTATTGATACTAAATGGGATTTCTTAAAGGAAATGGGTCACCAAAGATGTTTACTGCTAGTTAAAACCAGAAAGCAGCACATGTCCTTTTTTAAATATTATATATTTTTTTATTATAGTTTTTATTCTATTTCCTGAACATGATTATGGGGGCGGTCATCTTGAGTGAGTTGCTCTTAAAGTGGCTGTCTGGGCTTTTAATAGGTCATCAATAGAGATTAGTGATGAGCGGCATAGGCAATATTCGAATTTGCGATATTTCGCAAATTTTTGGCTGAATATTCGCCATAATTTCTCAAATTTGAGAATTCGTGATCTCGTCATGCTTTATTTGATTGCAAAAATCGGCAATGTAATATATTCACGATAAATTCACGATTAGAATATTCAACACTATTCGCGAATACGAATATATAGCACTATATTCTAAATATTCCCAAATTGTCAAAGTGGCATTATTCGCGATTAAAATTTGCGATTTGAATATTCGCGGTCAACACTAATAGAGATGAGTGAATCGAAGTTGATGAAGTGGAATTCGATCGGAATTTCAGGAAAAATTTCCTCACGCTTAGTGTAGCTTATTTTTTTCCTAAAATGGCTGCTGCACACGTTAGGAGATGGAGGATAGAACTCTGGGAACAAGGAATCACCCACAATGCCATGCATACAGCCAATCAGCAGCCAGCCAACCCCTGTGATGTCCCAGCCCTATAAATAGCCTCAGCCATGTTGGAATCTGCCATTTTCTAGTGTGCTTAGTGCAGGGAGAGACGTCAGCAGGCGTTAGGGACAGTGCTAGGAAAGACATAATTATGCTGAAAAAATGATTTACAACGAAAAGCTTATTCAAGGTGTAGGGAAAGAATAGGGAGGCATCATCTACACTATAAAAGGAGAACAGGGTGCAATAGGAGAGTTTACAGCCTGGGTAATAGAAGCAATTGTAGTGTCCCACTAGGTAGGGGTGGGCACTACACAAGGTTCAATTGGGTCACGTGTTACTCCTACTCCTAAGGGACAGTGACATTATGTTTATCCATGCATTTTAATGTATTTTCTATGTGCTTTTACATGTGTTGTTTCCCCTGTTACATGCATAGCAGGCCTATTGGGGTGTAGTTAGGCATCCTAGACACTAGAGGGAGATAGGGAGTCCCTAGTATAAATGTTCAGGCCCAGACAGGGAGGGGTCAGGTCATAGTCAGGAGTCTGTGAGGACAGAAGTGAGAGGGCACCAGCCAGAGATATGCTGAGGGCCTCCTCCTGACATGCAGCTAGATAGTCCAGGCTTCTAGTTGCCACCAGGAGGCTAGTGGAGAAGTACAGCCTGCCTGGAGACCCTGAATCCAGCTAGCACAGAAGAAGTAACCCCAGTAGTAGGGATGGTCCTCCTGGGAGCAACCTGCAGCTTCCTTCAAGCCAAGCAGTGCCAGTACAACCAGCTCAGATAAGTAAGCTGATGGGCAGAGGTACTATAAAGTGAGAGCAAGGATCAATACGGGAGGAAGATTAAGTACCAAGGATTAAAGCCAGCATTTAGGCATCCGGGCCTTGGGATACAGCCAGCCAGAATAGCTGTGGGATAGTGCAGCCTGGTCTGTGAAGCATTAATTGTTACCCTTCAAGTATCTTGCAAGATTATTACCTGCCATTGTTAAGAAATAAGCCTGCTTGTGAAATATATGACAAAAGGGACTGCATTACCATCTTGTATGTACAAAGTTGGACTGTTGAAAGTAAAGCAACGTTTGGTTCACCATACTATCTGTGTACCTCACTTATTGCTACTGGAAACCGGTGTGCCACCGTTACAGGCACTGGCGTCATGATCCTTAAAGGGACCTTGCCCCAGGCACTCAAAACACCGGCAACATCCAGGGCACCTCATCCACCATCGGGCCTGGTCCCTACATACAGAGTGTGCCCCAGAGGAACTTTGTGTCAGCCTCTCCTTCACTGCCGCATGCCTGCCCAGGGTTCTCTTCCACACAGTGAGTAACCCTTGATTGCCCATAACCGTGACCTCACTTCGCAATACCCTGCAGGTCTGGCGTGCTGCACAATTCTATTACACCTTGTGCACTGACTAGGGATCCAAATTGCTATTATACTGTTCCTTTTAGGTTTTCCCTAGATCAGGGGTGCACAACCTGCATGCTGCCCCCAGAGCCGTGGTTTCCAGCCCCCGTCCTGCTGGGTAGAAACATTCAGTGTTCACTGTCCCGCAACAGTCTTTTTCTGACCCTTTAGGGGACATATTATGTGGCAAAAATATATTTTAAAAAATAATATTATTACTATTCAAAAAAAATAAAAATAAAAATAAAATACAAATAAAAAAAATAAATGCAGTGCATTTTGGGGTGTATTAGTGTAAAAAGAAGACTGCGGTGCAGTTACATTGTACTACAGCTTTTTTTAGGGGGTATAAGTGTAAAAAAAAGTACGACTTATTTGCCATTCTGCGGTGCAGTTACATTGTACTACAGCCTTTTTTGGGGTGTATAAGTTTAAAAAAAAGTATGTCTTATTTGCTGTTCTGTGGTGCAGTTACTTTGTACTACAGCCTTTTTTGGGGTGTATAAGTTAAAAAAAATATGTCTTATTTGCAGTTCTGCGGTGCAGTTACATTGTACTACACACTTTTTGGGGGGGAGTTTGTAATAGTATAAAAGGTATGTCTTATTTGCCATTCTGCGGTGCAGTTACATTGTACTACAGCCTTTTTTTGGGTGTATTAGTGGAAAAAACAAGTATGTTTTATTTGCCAATCTGCGGTCAAGTTACATTGTTCTGCAGCTTTTCTGGGCTGTATTATTTTCCTTTAATTTAATTATTTTATCTAACAGTATTGTCAGACAGACAAGTGACAGGCGCTTCAAAGGGAACAAACGGGCAGTGGCCAAAATGTTTCTGTTGCAGGCAGCAGAAGGGGAGGTGGCAGCAGAAGTCGCAGCGAGAGGCCTGAGCTCCCTGTATCATCTAGCGGCCGTGTCTTGACCAGCAACCCAGCGGTGCTTAAATGGTTGACTCGGTCTTCTACTTTCTTGTAAGTGACATCAGACACACCCAGCCAAGAGTAGGTGGGTTCTTGAGGCACAACGCTTAGTTGGCATGGCTCAGGAGCAGGCCCTGTGCCCTCACCTGTCTATGTCATTTTCTGTTCTCTCTGTTAGAGAAGTATATGCCGTAGGCTCCGCTCCACTTTTCAGCGAAGACGAGCTAATACAGGACAGTCAGCAGCTACTGGAGGAGAGATCCACCTCTTCCTCTGGTAGGTGGAAAAGTAGTGATGATGTTGGGAGCTGATGTTGCGTGTGGTCAGGCTCCTGGCCCTGAGACCAATGAGGGGACATCAGTGACGTGCAGATAGTAGTGGATGATGATGATGAAGCCGATCGCACTTGGCAGCCGGGTGAAGAAGTGGCTTCATCATTATCAGGAGAAGAGGGTTGCAGCAGTGGGAGGTTGGGAGCCAAACATGCTTCACAGGAGAATACCTGCCTGGGAAGTAGCCGTGCAGGGGTTTCCCTGAGACAGCGATAGCAGGCAGTCAGTATGGAGTGTTGGGGGGGAAATGCCATACTCAGCGGTGTGTACATTTTTTGTTAGGTCGCCAGTCATGCAGTCAAGGCTCCACTACCTCAGCCGAAGGGAGCTGTCTGTCCTTCCCATCATCTGCTGGTCCTGATGCTCCTGCTCCTCCTCCTCCTCATCAGTCATTCCGTCAGCAATCGATCACCAAAGTGATTGCCAACAGACAACATTATGCGTGCACTCATCCAATGGCGCAGAAGCTAAACGTGCTCCTGGCCAAGTTACTGGTTCTGCAGTACCTCCCTTTCCAAGTGGTGAACTATGCACCTTTCAGAGAACTGATGGCTTGTGCCATGCCGAGGTGGAGAGTCCCAAGTCGTCATTTCTTTGCCAAAAAGGCAGTACCAGCACTGCACACATATGTAGAACAGAAGGTGGGCCAGTCTTTAAGCCTGTCGGTGTCTGCCAAAGTGCATGGCAGTGCCGATGTGTGGGGATATAACTATGGTCAAGGACAATATATGTCCTTTACGGCCCACTGGGTAAATGTGGTTCCTGCACAGCCACACCAGCAACTTGGCCAGGTGACACCGCTTCCGTCTCCATGTTGCCACGCCGTTGGTCCTGTGACAATGTCCGCCTCTGCCTCCTCATCCTCCACAGTGTCCTCAGCCTCCACTGCAGGAACAATTCACAGTGCCCCACCAGCATACCATATGTGTAGGGCACGGCGGTGTCATGCTGTTCTGAACCTCGTTTGCCTGGGCGTACCGAGTCACACAGGGGAGGAACTGTTCCGCGTCCTTCATAAAGAAATCAAATCCTTGCTTTATCCTTGACAATTCAAAATCGGAACCATGGTGACAACAACGGAAAGAACATGGCGTATGCGCTGCGTCAAGGAGTGCTGAGCCATGCGTCCTTCATGGCTCATGTGTAGGGATGAGTGAACCCGAACTGTATAGTTCAGGTTCGTACCGAATTTTGGGGTGTCCGTGACACGGACCCGAACCTGGACATTTTCGTAAAAGTCCGGGTTCGGGTTCGGTGTTCGTCGATTTCTTGGCGCTTTTTGAAAGGCTGCAAAGCAGCCAATCAACAAGCGTCATACTACTTGCCCCAAGAGGCCATCACAGCCATGCCTACTATTGGCATGGCTGTGATTGGCCAGAGGACCATGTGACCCAGCCTCTATTTGAGCTGGAGTCACATAGCGCCGCCCGTCACTCTGCTCTGATCAGCATAGGGAGAGGTTGCGGCTGCGACAGTAGGGCGAGATTAGGCAGATTAACTCCTCCAAAGGACTTGATTAATTGATCGATCTGCAGCTGTGGATCATTGAGCTGCTGATACTCAATTGCTCACTGTTTTTAGGCTGCCCAGACCGTTTGTCAGTCACTTTTTTCTGGGGTGATCGGCGGCCATTTTGTGTCTTGTGGTGTGCCAGCACAAGCTGCGACCAAGTGCATTTAACCCTTAATGGTGTGATTGTTTTTTGGCTAATTCCTACATCAGTGTGAAGCTGTCACACCAAGTGCATTTAACCAACAATAGTCTGGTTATTTTTTGGCCATATACTACATCAGGGGCAAGCTGCGCCTGTCACCAAGTGCATTTAACCCTCAATGGTGTGGTTGTTTTTTGGCTAAATCCTACATCAGGGTGAAGCTGTCACACCAAGTGCATTTAACCAGCAATAGTCTGTTTATTTTTTGGCCATATACTACATCAGGGGCAAGCTGTCACCAAGTGCATTTAACCCTCAATGGTGTGGTTGTTTTTTGGCTAAATCCTACATCAGGGTGAAGCTGTCACACCAAGTGCATTTAACCAGCAATAGTCTGTTTATTTTTTGGCCATATACTACATCAGGGGCAAGCTGCGCCTGTCACCAAGTGCATTTAACCCTCAGTAGTGTGGTTGGTCAAGCTGTCACACCAAGTGCATTTAACCATCAATAGTGTGGTTATTTTTTGGCCATATCCCAGTCTAATTCTGTCAGTAAACCTATACCTGTCACCCAGCGCCTAAATACTAGGCCTCAAATTTATATCCAGCTAAATCTGTCGTTACTGCTGTACTGTTGTGGCTGGTCAAGTTATTTCGTGTCCGTCAAAGCACATTTTTTGTTCTGGGTTGATATACAACTCACAATTTAGCAATTTCATAATTTAGTGGTTTCTGCTATATCAGAGCTATTTGAAATCTATCCCTAAAAGGGTATATAATATTCAAGGTGCACATAGGGTCATTCAGAATAACTTCACACACTCGCTACTGTGCATTTCCAAGTCTAATTCTGTCAGTAAACCTATACCAGTCACCCAGCGCCTAAATACTAGGCCTCAAATTTATATCCAGCTAAATCTGTGGTTACTGCTGTACTGTTGTGGCTGGGCAAGTTATTTAGTGTCCTTCAAAGCACAATTTTTGTTCTGGGTTGAAATACAATTCCCAATTTAGCAATTTCCTAATTTAGTGGTTTCTGCTGTATCAGGCCTACTTTAAATTTATCCCTAAAAGGGTATATAATATTCAAGGTGCTGATAGGGTCATTCTGAATAACTTCACACACACGCTACTGTGCATTTCCAAGTCTAATTCTGTCAGTAAACCTATACCTGTCACCCAGCGCCTAAATACTAGGCCTCAAATTTTTATCCAGCTAAATCTGTCGTTACTGCTGTACTGTTGTGGCTGGGCAAGTTATTTAGTGTCCGTCAAAGCACATTTTTTGTTCTGGGTTGAAATACAATTCCCAATTTAGCAATTTCATAATTTAGTGGTTTCTGCTGTATCAGGCCTACTTTAAATACATCCCTAAAAGGGTATATCAGAATCAAGGTGCTGATAGGGTCATTCTCAATAACTTCACACACACGCTATTGTGCATATCCCAGTCTAATTCTGTCCGTAAAACGTATACCTGTCACCCAGCGCCTAAATACTAGGCCTCAAATTCATAGTCAGCTAAATCGGCGGTTACTGCTGTGCCTGTATTAGTGTAATACGGTACCTAAATAGATAGCCAGATAGTGTTAGGTGTCTGTAAAAAAAGGCCTGAATTTGAATTCAATACATTGGGCCAAATAATATTTTTGTTGTTGTGGTGAACGCTAACAATGAGGAAAACATCTAGTAAGGGACGCTGAAGTGGACATGTTCGTGGTGGTGTTAGTGGACCCTCTGGTGC
The DNA here is from genome assembly GCF_014858855.1 of Bufo gargarizans. Classification (NCBI taxonomy): domain Eukaryota; kingdom Metazoa; phylum Chordata; class Amphibia; order Anura; family Bufonidae; genus Bufo; species Bufo gargarizans. Next base: position 612,900,797 of record NC_058082.1, on the reverse strand, counting down.
TGGGAGAGGATGTGGCCGTTCTGCCACATCCACACGTCCTAGTGTACCAACTACCTCAGGTCCCAGTAGCCGCCAGAATTTACAGCGATATATGGTGGGGCCCAATGCCTTTCTAAGGATGGTAAGGCCTGAGCAGATACAGGCATTAGTCAATTGGGTGGCCGACAGTGGATCCAGCACGTTCACATTATCTCCCACCCAGTCTTCTGCAGAAAGCGCACAGATGGCGCCTGAAAACCAACCCCATCAGTCTGTCACATCACCCCCATGCATATCAGGGAAACTGTCTGAGCCTCAAGTTATGCAGCAGTCTCTTATGCTGTTTGTAGACTCTGCTGGCAGGGTTTTCCCAAGGGCATCCACCTAGCCCTTCCCCAGCGGTGGAAGACATAGAATGCACTGACGCACAACCACTTATGTTTCCTGATGATAAGGACATGGGAATTACCACCTCAGCAAGTCTCTGATGATGACGAAACACAGGTGCAAACTGCTGCGTCTTTCTGCAGTGTGCAGACTGAACAGGAGGTCAGGGATCAAGACTGGGTGGAAGACGATGCAGGGGACGATGAGGTCCTAGACCCCACATGGAATGAAGGTCGTGCCACTGACTTTCACAGTTCGGAGGAAGAGGCAGTGGTGAGACCGAGCCAACAGCGTAGCAAAAGAGGGAGCAGTGGGCAAAATCAGAACACCCGCCGCCAAGAGACTCCGCCTGCTACTGACCGCCGCCATCTTGGACCGAGCACCCCAAAGGCAGCTTCAAGGAGTTCCCTGGCATGGCACTTCTTCAAACAATGTGCTGACGACAAGACCCGAGTGGTTTGCACGCTGTGCCATCAGAGCCTGAAGCGAGGCATTAACGTTCTGAACCTTAGCACAACCTGCATGACCAGGCACCTGCATGCAAAGCATGAACTGCAGTGGAGTAAACACCTTAAAAACAAGGAAGTCACTCAGGCTCCCCCTGCTACCTCTTCTGCTGCTGCCGCCTCGGCCTCTTCTGCTGCTGCCGCCTCGGCCTCTTCCTCCGCCTCTGGAGGAACGTTGGCACCTGCCGCCCAGCAAACAGGGGATGTACCACCAACACCACCACCACCTCTGTCACCAAGCATCTCAACCATGTCACACGGCAGCGTTCAGCTCTCCATCTCACAAACATTTGAGAGAAAGCGTAAATTCCCACCTAGCCACCCTCGATCCCTGGCCCTGAATGCCAGCATTTCTAAACTACTGGCCTATGAAATGCTGTCATTTAGGCTGGTGGACACAGACAGCTTCAAACAGCTCATGTCGCTTGCTGTCCCACAGTATGTTGTTCCCAGCCGCCACTACTTCTCCAAGAGAGCCATGCCTTCCCTGCACAACCAAGTATCCGATAAAATCAAGTGTGCACGTGCAACGCCATCTGTAGCAAGGTCCACCTAACCACAGATACGTGGACCAATAAGTACGGCCAGGGACGCTATATCTCCCTAAATGCACACTGGGTAAATGTAGTGGCAGCTGGGCCCCAGGCGGAGAGCTGTTTGGCGCACGTCCTTCCGCCGCCAAGGATCGCAGGGCAACATTCTTTGCCTCCTATTGCCACCTCCTCCTTCTCGGCTTCCTCCTCCTCTTCTTCCACCTGCTCATCCAGTCAGCCACACACCTTCACCACCAACTTCAGCACAGCCCGGGGTAAACGTCAGCAGGCAATTCTGAAACTCATATGTTTGGGGGACAGGAGTTGTGGCGTGGTATAGAACAACAGACCGACGAGTGGTTGCTGCCGGTGAGCCTCAAGCCCGGCCTGGTGGTGTGCGATAATGGGCGAAATCTCGTTGCAGCTCTGGGACTAGCCGGTTTGATGCACATCCCTTGCCTGGCGCATGTGCTGAATTTGGTGGTGCAGAAGTTCATTCACAACTACCCCGACATGTCAGAGCTGCTGCATAAAGTGCGGGCCGTCTGTTCGCGCTTCCGGCAATCACATCCTGCCGCTGCTCGCCTGTCTGCGCTAAAGCGTAAGTTCGGCCTTCCCGCTCACCGCCTCATATGCGACGTGCCCACCAGGTGGAACTCCACCTTGCACATGCTGGACAGACTGTGCGAGCAGCAGCAGGCAATAGTGGAGTGTCAACTGCAGCACGCACGGGTCAGTCGCACTGCGGAACAGCACCACTTCACCACTAATGACTGGGCCTCCATGCGAGACCTGTGTGCCCTGTTTCGAGTACTCCACCAACATGGCCAGTGGCGACGACGCCGTTATCAGCGTTACAATACCACTTCTATGTCTCCTTGAGAAAACACTTAGGGCGATGATGGAAGAGGAGGTGGCCCAGGAGGAGGAGGAGGAGGAGGAGGAGGAAGAGGGGTCATTTTTAGCACTTTCAGGCCAGTCTCTTCGAAGTGACTCAGAGTGAAGTTTTTTGCAACAGCAGAGGCCAGGTACAAGTGTGGCCAGCCAGGGCCCACTACTGGAGGACGAGGAGGACGAGGATGAGGAGGAGGTGGAGGAGGATGAGGATGAAGCATGGTCACAGCGGGGTGGCACCCAACGCAGCTCGGGCCCATCACTGGTGCGTGGCTGGGGGGAAAGGCAGGACGATGACGATACGCCTCCCACAGAGGACAGCTTGTCCTTACCCCTGGGCAGCCTGGCACACATGAGCAACTACATGCTGCAGTGCCTGCGCAACGACAGCAGAGTTGCCCACATTTTAACGTGTGCGGACTACTGGGTTGCCACCCTGCTGGATCCACGGTACAAAGACAATGTGCCCACCTTACTTCCTGCACTGGAGCGTGATAGGAAGATGCGCGAGTACAAGCGCACGTTGGTAGACGCGCTACTGAGAGCATTCCCAAATGTCACAGGGGAACAAGTGAAATCCCAAGGCCAAGGCAGAGGAGGAGCAAGAGGTCGCCAAGGCAGCTGTGTCACGGCCAGCTCCTCTGAGGGCAGGGTTAGCATGGCAGAGATGTGGAAAAGTTTTGTAAACACGCCACAGCTAACTGCACCACCACCTGATACGCAACGTGTTAGCAGGAGGCAACATTTCACTAACATGGTGGAACAGTACGTGTGCACACCCCTCCACGTACTGACTGATGGTTCGGCCCCATTTAACTTCTGGGTCTCTAAATTGTCCACGTGGCCAGAGCTAGCCTTTGGAGGTGCTGGCCTGCCCGGCGGCCAGCGTTTTGTCTGAACGTGTATTCAGCACGGCAGGGGGCGTCATTACAGACAAACGCAGCCGCCTGTCTACAGCCAATGTGGACAAGCTGACGTTCATAAAAATGAACTAGGCATGGATCCCACAGGACCTGGCCATCCCTTGTGCAGATTAGACATTAACTACCTCCCCTTAACCATATATTATTGTACTCCAGGGCACTTCCTCATTCAATCCTATTTTTATTTTCATTTTACCATTATATTGCGAGGCTACCCAAAGTTGAATAAACCTCTCATCTGTCTGGGTGCCGGGGCCTAAATATATGCCAATGGACTGTTGCAGTGGTGGCTGACGTGAAGCCTGATTCTCTGCTATGACATGCAGACTAATTCTCTGCTGACATGAAGACAGATTCTCTGTTACGGGACCTCTCTCCTCTGCCTGTGTGCTGGGCCTAAATATATGCCAATGGACTGTTGCAGTGGTGGCTGACGTGAAGCCTGATTCTCTGCTATGACATGCAGACTGATTCTCTGCTGACATGAAGACAGATTCTCTGTTACGGGACCTCTCTCCTCTGCCTGTGTGCTGGGCCCAAATATATGACAATGGACTGTTGCAGTGGTGGCTGACGTGAAGCCTGATTCTCTGCTATGACATGCAGACTAATTCTCTGCTGACATGAAGACAGATTCTCTGTTACGTGACCTCTCTCCTCTGCCTGTGTGCTGGGCCTAAATATATGCCAATGGACTGTTGCAGTGGTGGCTGACGTGAAGCCTGATTCTCTGCTATGACATGCAGACTGATTCTCTGCTGACATGAAGACAGATTCTCTGTTACGGGACCTCTCTCCTCTGCCTGGGTGCCTGGGCCTAAATATATGCCAATGGACTGTTGCAGTGGTTGCTGACGTGAAGCCTAATTCTCTGATATGACATGCAGACTAATTCTCTGCTGACATGAAGACAGATTCTCTGTTACTGGACCTCTCTCCTCTGCCTGGGTGCTGGGCCTAAATATCTGACAATGGACTGTTGCAGTGGTGGCTGACGTGAAGCCTGATTCTCTGCTATGACATGCAGACTGATTCTCTGCTGACATGAAGACAGATTCTGTGTTATGGGACCTCTCTCCTCTGCCTGGGTGCTGGGCCTAAATATCTGACAATGGACTGTTGCAGTGGTGGCTGACGTGAAGCCTGATTCTCTGCTATGACATGCAGACAGATTCTCTGCTGACATGAAGCCAGATTCTGTGTTATGGGACCTCTCTCCTCTGCCTGGGTGCCGGGGCCTAAATTTAAGACAATGGACTGTTACAGTGGTGGGTGACGTGAAGCCTTATTCTCTGCTATGATATAAAGACTGATTATCTGCTGACATGAAGCCAGATTCTGTGTTATGGGACCTCTCTCCTCTGCCTGGGTGCCAGGGCCTAAATTTATGACAATGGACTGTTACAGTGGTGGCTGACGTGAAGCCTGATTCTCTGCTATGACATGCAGACTGATTTTCTGCTGACATGAAGACAGATTCTCTGTTACGGGACCTCTCTCCTCTGCTTGGGTGCCGGGGCCTAAATATCTGAGAATGGACTGTTCCAGTGGTGGGTGACGTGAAGCCAGATTCTCTGCTATGGGACCTCTCTCCAATTGATATTGGTTAATTTTTATTTATTTAATTTTTATTTTTATTCATTTCCCTATCCACATTTGTTTGCAGGGGATTTACCTACATGTTGCTGCCTTTTGCAGCCCTCTAGCCCTTTCCTGGGCTGTTTTACAGCCTTTTTAGTGCCGAAAAGTTTGGGTCCCCATTGACTTCAATGGGGTTCGGGTTCGGGACGAAGTTCGGATCGGGTTCGGATCCCGAACCCGAACATTTCCGGGAAGTTCGGCCGAACTTCTCGAACCCGAACATCCAGGTGTCCGCTCAACTCTACTCATGTGTTCAATCTGGCTGTAAAGCGGTTCCTGAAGTCTTCCTCCCATCTGCAATGCATCCTGAAAATGGCCAGGAAACTTTGCATGCACTTCAGCCACTTGTACACCGCACAGCACACCCACCTTAAGCTGCAGCTGCAAAACAGCATCCCCCAACAAAGGCTGATATGTGAAGTTTCCACCTGTTGGAATTCCACCCTCAATATATTGGACCAATTATATTACCAGAGAAAGGCCATAAATCATTTCTTGATGATACAGGCGGATAGAGGTACTCCCCTGTGTAACTTCAATGTTAGAGAGGTATGTCACCCGTAAGTGATATAGGACAGATAGCGCTGGAGTGCACGGTCAAGACAGCTAATCCAGTAAGTGATAATGCCAGTCAGTACTGGCCTGATGCAGTATTTATATTAATATATTAGTATATACTAGTTAACATTTGGGCAAAAACAAAGCAGAACTGAAAAATGGCATGGGTAATAATAGCAGTGTCGCTACCTTATTATTCATCCGTGGTAGCTCCTTCAGTCGGTGATTCAATTTGGATTGGTTGCTGTGAGGTTCTTGTGAGGTTCTTGTAGTGGTCCTGTTCGTTTGAATCACAATGTCCTCCTGGCTCACCTCCTGGCAGCAGCGCGGCCCCGGCCGGAAGCACGCGCAGCTCGAGGGAGCTTGTTGGTCTGTTACCCGGGAAACCGCTGGTGGTGACGTCACCGCTTAGAGTACAGGAGCCTCCGTAGGACAAAAAACTACCTACGCGTTTCAGAGCCTGTCGGGCTCCTTCGTCAGGGTTAGTCTATTAGCTGTACCTAGGAGGTTTTAAGTAGCTCCTTGGGTTCCCATGGCAACAGGTAAACATAGATTTTACAACGGTGGAGGTGTCAATCTGTTTCATTAGGGTTAACAATTTGAGTGCCGTTTTTCTGCTGGTTTATCTGTTTGGTTCTACAGTAGTTTATTTATTTAGGTATATGTAAGTACGGTCGGATAATGAAAAATAAGTGAAGGTAAGGGGAAGGGGGCGGGGCTATGGTATATTGATTTTATTAGGTGTCCATTAGATATAGGGAACACATAGTTTAATTGCTCTTAGCTATTTGTTATTGGAATGCAAATAGTTCTATTTCTTGGTTTAATCCTATTGGAGCCAAGCTGTTAAATCTGAATATCCACTTGCTCTCTGTTCTTGACATGATTTTGATGTAATCACCACCCCTCTTATCTTCCTTGACTTTCTCTATCCCCCCAAATTTTGATCCCGAGAATTTTCCCTGATGGAATTCAGTATAATGGCGCGACAGTGGGTGATTTTCAGATTTCTTGTTTATGTTGTTGATATGTTCCCTTATTCTCACCCTAAGTTCTCTTTTGGTTCGTCCTATATATACTTTGTCGCATGGGCACTTGATGTAGTAGATGACTCCTTTGGTGTGACAGGTAATATAATCCTTTATTGTATATTTGCCTTGTCTGGATTCTATTTCAAGTGTGGGTTTGACATGGTACCTCACGGCTTTGCAGTTATTGCACAGTCTGCAAGGAAAGAAGCCCTTTTTGGTACGTGTTTTGGGATCCATTTTATCTTTCTTGATAGAGGGGGCTACCAAGCTCGCCAAGTTTGGGGCTTTTTTGTATATAAATGTAGGGTTATTAGGGATTTGGTTGCCATTTGTCTTGTCATATTTTAGAATGTCTCAATGTTTGTATATGATTCTTTTGAACCTATTCACCCCTGCGCTATAGGTGGTAATAATGGGGATTTTGATGGTATTTTGGTCCTTGAGGTCATTTATGTTTGGTATTTTATCTTTTAGTAGGATGTTCCGATCCAAGTTTTTTACTCCTCCAGTGATTGGAATAAGTGATTCCAATTTGTATCCTTTTTCTGTAAATTTAGCATTCAGTGTTTCAGCCTCCTCTTGGTAATGGGTGTCAGTGGTACAGTTTCTCCGTGCGCGTATATATTGACCATAGGGAATGTTATTTAACCAGGTAGGCAAGTGGCAACTGTCCAGGGGGATGAATCCGTTAGTATCTGTGGGTTTATGGTGTGTCTTGGTATATAGTTTTCCGTTCTCAATGAATATATTTAGATCTAGGAAATTGATGTGTTCTTTATCATAGCATGACGTGAATTACAAATAAAATTAATTTTTATTTAGGTCTATTAAAAAGTTGTCAAGGGATATAGTGTCCCCTTGCCAGATAAAAATATCATCTATGAACCGTTTCCAGAGGACCAGACCCGCACCGAGCTCCCCATGGGGGAAGATGGTAAGCTCCTCCCATCTGCCCATGTATAGGTTTGCAAAACTCGGTGCGAATCTGGTCCCCATCGCGGTCCCCCACGTCTGGAGGTAAAATTCAGGTCCATATTTAAAATAGTTATGGTCTAAAATGAATGTAATGCATTCACCTATAAAATCTATTTGGTCTCCTGGCATGGTACTGTCTTTTTTTTTTTCCTTTTTTCCAACCCCACTATCACTATTGTCGCTATCTCCCTGCAGCATACTTCTAATTCCCTAAACATGAGTGAATTATGGAATGATAGGAGAGATAGAATGATCTTTGTCCAATCCTTCTATAACAACAAAAAAGAACCACCTAATAAACAAAATTATAATTGGAATCAAAATAAAAATGAGGTTATCACCAACATAAAGAAACTAGAACAATTATTGATCACAGAAATGAGGGACCTATGGGAGGTATCCTCCCTAGAACAATATTTGGAGAAAGACACTGTACCTAAAGGACTGAAAATATCTAAGCCCCTTAATGGTGATTTGGACGACACCACAAGCCTAAAAGAATGGGATAATTTACTCCACGACTTCTCAAAAAGAGCAGTACTTTTCATAATAGAAAAAAGAAAAACCAGCTTGAACAGGAACAACAAGGAAATATTGGAACTGTTCAAAAAAATCTGGCCCTATAAGGAAGAGGAGGACCTGATTAAAATATCCAGATCAATAAAAAACAGAATCAAGAAGACCTAATAATATAAAAAAAAAAGAGACGAACTAGGAATAGAAAGAGAAAACATCCAACAGGAAATCAGTCTCATATCAGAAAACGAGTTCAATACCGTTGACAATACTTGGTGTGACTGTAATATGACCAACTTAACAGTACACGAAGAAAGCCCACTGAGAGCCCAACAACAGAACCCAATACTAGCAATATAGACAAAGATACACCCATAACACCACTAACATTGATACAAGAAAACAGGATATACAATGGGAACAGTGAGGAACAAGAAAATAGCTCTGTAATATCCCCAAATAGGTATGCTCTCTTAGAAGTGATAGAGGAGGACACAACCACTGAAGTAGATCATTTATCATTAGGGACCTCAAGTCAAACCAATAACACAAATAAACCTAACCAAAAGGTCAGCTACGCCGCAGCCGCACGAGGACGGAATCAACTAGGGACACAGGGAGACAGCTCCAGAGAACTTAGACCACACAGGACCACTAGAAGTCATTATAATAATACAAACAATAAAAAACCAATAAAGAAAACCATTAAAAAGGATTTTTTTCATGCAAGGAGTTCAACAAAAAGAAAAAAAACAAAAGGGGAAGAAGAGGCCGAGGACTAACCATGCAAAAGGAAAAACGAAGGGCCATAGGAGAGGGCATATTCAACTTAAGCAGCTACACCCCTAGCAAAGAAGAACTTTCCCTCCTCCATAAAGGCCTCAAATTTGCGCCAACTTTAAAGTTTAATACCTTTGACGCATTCATTGGTCTAAAAAAATTCCTGCGAAATTTAGCCCTAAAAAAATTCTTTATCAAAAAAGAAAAACAAGGCGGTACGTACACCGTCAAAAAAGCAATCAATCCCCAAAAGAATATTCAAATAATGAAAAGAAAGAAGGGATCAATTACTAGAAATGTAAAAACCGACTCAAAGGATAGCACACAACCAGTAGAAGAGTACACCGGAACAGTGAAGACTGACACAGACAATATTGTGGCTCCCAAGGATCAATTCATTCACACTGACCTCAAACCCATATCAAAATTCAACCCCATCACAGAGTATTTAGACCCATTGATTACCTTTCAATCTCTGGTCATCAGAGACCTCCTCCGCATGAACCCAAAAAAGAAGAGGAAAGGACCCCAAAATCTAACCAAGGGCGAAATCAGAACCATTAGATCTTTGCAAACTAATAATCAGATCATCATTAGACCTGCTGACAAAGGAGGAGGACTAGTCATACTGAATTTGGATGACTATCATAAAGAGTCCTTGAGACTTTTATCAGATATAAAAACATATAAAAAATTACCATTAAATCCAACAATGCAATACACGGGCAAATTGAACTCACTCATTCAAAAAGGTAAAAGTATGGGAATATTCTCCAAAGAAGAAACACTATTCATCTATAACCAGACCCCCAGAATTCCAATATTCTACTATCTACCGAAAATCCACAAAAAAAAAAATAAAACAATCCCCCTGGCAGACCCATAATTTCTGGGATAGAGGGCCTCACCTCTAGCCTATCCAAATATGTGGATATCCTACTACAGGAGAAAGAAGCAAAATTACCTGCCTACCTCAAGGATACGAAACATATCTTACAAATACTGGAAGGGATTGAGTGGAAAGAAGATTTTATCCTGGGCACCCTAGACGTCACTGCTCTATATACAGTGATTGAAAAAAATAAGGGACGCAAAGCCGTAGACCATTTAAAAAAAAAAGACAGTACCATGCCAGGCGACCAAATAGATTTTATAGGTGAATATATTACATTCATTTTAGACCATAACTATTTTAAATATGGACCTGAATTTTACCTCCAGACGTGGGGGACCGCGATGGGGACCAGATTCGCACCGAGTTTTGCAAACCTATACATGGGCAGATGGGAGGAGCTTACCATCTTCCCCATGGGGAGCTCGGTGCGGGTCTGGTCCTCTGGAAACGGTTCATAGATGATATTGTTTTTATCTGGCAAGGGGACACTATATCCCTTGACAACTTTTTAATAGACCTAAATAAAAATGAATTTTATTTGCAATTCACGTCATGCTATGATAAAGAACACATCAATTTCCTAGATCTAAATATATTCATTGAGAACGGAAAACTATATACCAAGACACACCATAAACCCACAGATACTAACGGATTCATCCCCCTGGACAGTTGCCACTTGCCTACCTGGTTAAATAACATTCCCTATGGTCAATATATACGCGCATGGAGAAACTGTACCACTGACACCCATTACCAAGAGAAGGCTGAAACACTGAATGCAAAATTTACAGAAAAAGGATACAAATTGGAATCACTTATTCCAATCACTGGAGCAGTAAAAAACTTGGATCGGAACATCCTACTAAAAGATAAAATACCAAACATAAATGACCCCAAGGACCAAAATACCATCAAAATCCCCATTATTACCACCTATAGCGCAGGGGTGAATAGGTTTAAAAGAATCATATACAAACATTGGGACATTCTAAAATATGACAAGACAATTGGCAACCAAATCCCTAATAACCCTACATTTATATACAAAAAAGCCCCAAACTTGGCGAGCTTGGTAGCCCCCTCTATCAAGAAAGAGAAAATGGATCCCAAAACAGGTACCAAAAATGGCTTCTTTCCTTGCAGACTGTGCAATAACTGCAAAGCCGTGAGGTACCATGTCAAACCCACACTTGAAATAGAATCCAGACAAGGCAAATATACAATAAAGGATTATATTACCTGTCACACCAAAGGAGTCATCTACTACATCAAGTGCCCATGCGACAAAGTATATATAGGACGAACCAAAAGAGAACTTAGGGTGAGAATAAGGGAACATATCAACAACATAAACAAAAAATCTGAAAATCACCCACTGTCGCGCCATTATACTGAATTCCATCAGGGAAAATTCTCGGGATCAAAATTTGGGGGGATAGAGAAAGTCAAGGAAGATAAGAGGGGTGGTGATTACATCAAAATCATGTCAAGAACAGAGAGCAAGTGGATATTCAGATTTAACAGCTTGGCTCCAATAGGATTAAACCAAGAAATAGAACTATTTGCATTCCAATAACAAATAGCTAAGAGCAGTTAAACTATGTGTTCCTCATATCTAATGGACACCTAATAAAATCAATATACCATAGCCCCGCCCCCTTCCCCTTACCTTCACTTATTTATCATTATCCGACCATACTTACATATACCTAAATAAATAAACTACTGTAGAACCAAACAGATAAACCAGCAGAAAAACGGCACTCAAATTGTTAACCCTAATGAAACAGATTGAGCACCTCCACCGTTGTAAAATCTATGTTTACGTGTTGCCATGGAAACCGGAGGAGCTACTTAAACCTCCTAGGTACAGCTAATAGACTAACCCTGACGAAGGAGCCCGATAGGCTCTGAAACGCGTAGGTAGTTTTTGTCCTACGGAGGCTCCTGTACTCTAAACGGTGACGTCACCACCAAGCGGTTTCCCGGACAACAGACCAACAAGCTCCCTCGCGCTGCGCGTGCTTCCCGCCGGGGCCGCGCTGCTGCTGGTTGGTGAGCCAGGAGGACATCGCGATTCAAACGAACAGGACCACTACAAGAACCTCACAAGAACCTCACAGCAACCAATCCAAATTGAATCACCGACTGAAGGAGCTACCACGGATGAATAATAAGGTAGCGACACTGCTATTATTACCCATGCCATTTTTCAGTTCTGCTTTTGTTTTTGCCCAAATGTTAACTAGTATATACTAATATATTAATATAAATACTGCATCAGGCCAGTACTGACTGGCATTATCACTTACTGGATTAGCTGTCTTGACCGTGCACTCCAGCGCTATCTGTCCTATATCACTTACGGGTGACATACCTCTCTCTCTTTACACTACTCTGAGGAGAAAAATAGCTCCTCACTAGACAGTAAGCAGCGGTATCCCCCTATTCAGGTAGATCTGCCCGGTAAAACAACAGGAGCGCATGGGGGCCTTTTTTCCTTTTTTCTAACTTCAATGTTAGCCAGTGGCAGCTCATGCGTGACACCTGCTGTTTGCTCGTTGTCACAACCAGACAGCTGAGAAGCTCTGACAGAGGCCTTTCAGAACCTCCTCCTTGAGTTTCTGTGTTGTGGTATTCAGCTCCTCCTCTCGTTAGCCTCTCTCAGCTGTCATGTGTTGGACTAATTGCTTCCCTTTAAATTCTTCCCCAGAAGGCTTTTCTGGGCGGCTTATACTACTTCCTGGAGTGTGTGTGCACGCTGACTCTGTCCTCCTGTTTGCTTCAAAGCTAAGTGTTGTACCTTTATCTGTTTTTTTCTGTTTACTGGATCCCAGGTGACCCTGACTCCCTCCGTATCTTGTGTAGGGAGCCGGTGGTCGTGTCCCCTCACTATTGTAGGGTGCTCAGGGCTTTATAGTCAAGGTTCGTGGATATGCAAACCTCCACCATTCGGATCTTTGCATAGGCTGAGCAGCCAGGGAAAGTGCCAGGTCTTCTGCAGGGGTCTCCCTTGGTTCCTTAGTTTTTGGATCCAGCGAGTCGTTTATACATGTTGCTTTGCCTTGTTTCCTGTACACCGTCCGTGACACTCGTGCCCTTTGAGCAGGCCACTTTATTTGTCAGTTGCCAGAACTACGGGATGAACAACGTCACTGATTCATGTTCTGGAACTGGTGCTGCAAAATCTGTCTGGCCAAGGACAGGAGATGTGGTGACTATATCTCACAGCCACATGAGCCCTGTGGGGTCTGAACTAGAGGAGGAGGAGGACATTCAAGCACAAGCAATGTGTAGAGAAATGGGTGGTTTTTCTACACAGGTGACAAGAGAGGAGGAGCAGGAGCAGCCAGAGGAGTTACAGGGTGATGAGTAAGAGGAGGCAGAGGACCCAAACACACCATGGCAGTATGCAGTGGAAAAAGAGGCAGGGAGTCCCTCCAAGTCACTTGCACAGATGGCCCTATGCATGCTCAGTTGCTTGCTTAATTGTCAGCATTCGGCAGAGGGATGACTACTGGCTCTCCACCATGTTAGACCCTCGCTACTGGTCCAAAATGGGAGCATTTTTTACACCCTCTGACAGGGAGGACAAACTGAACTACTATCGAGACATACTACGTAGTCAGTTGACCGCTGCTTATGTGCACCATCGGCCATCCTCACGCAGGTCTGCCCAGAGCAGGCCCTCTGCACTCATGTTCCACTGCCATGGCTGCTAGGGGGGGGGGGGGGCAGAAGCAGTACTAGCTCCATCAGCAGCAACTTAAGTTTAGAGTCGCTGATGAGCAGTTTTATTCACCTGCCTACTGAAGACACTACTCACCAGCAGCAGCGGGCCGACATAGAGCAGAACCTGTAGGTTGTGGCATACTTGGAATGCACCCTGCCACCCCATATCTTGGCAGGGTGCAAAAAGGGTAATAAAAAGCTATGAAAAAGTGTTTTGTACCCCAAAATTACACCAATAAAAACTACAAATTATCTTGAAAACATCCAGCCCTCACATAGCTCAGTAGAACAAAAAAATATAACATTTATGAGTATTGGAATGCAGTGATCCAAAACATAAAAAAGGGCTTTTATTGTGCAAAGGTAATAAAATATATAAAAAAATGTATATTTTGTATATTGTTGAAATCATACTGAACCAGAGAATAAAGTTATAATGTTGTTTATGCCAAAAAATGAGCTTTGCATAATCTATAACATAAAACTCAGTGGTGGTATTGTTGATTTTTTTTTCCCATGCTCCCCAAAAATAGTTTATAAAAGTCAATCAATAAGTGATGTGTACCCGAAAATGGTGACATTAAAACTCCAACTTGTCCTGCAAAAAAATGAAAAAAATAAATAAAAAGAATTGCTTTGTCATTATGGCCCAAAACAGGCTTGTCACTAAGGGGTCAAAAGGAATCTGTCACTACATTCCTTGAAATAAATCCAGCCTACATGGGAGATGTGCGCTTATCCGCAAATACTTTGATCGCTCTATACAGTAGGAAAGGTTGCTGGGCTGATGGATCCATGCACAGTTTAGGTTCCATCAGTCCAGACAGCCTCAGTACTGCACAAAGCATGCACCCATGAAAGAGATGAATGCACTGCCGTGAGATTTCAGGGCCAGGTATGATTACCACTACAGTGCCTTGTCCGGTTAGTCAAACGCAGGGGCGTACATAGAAATCACTGGGCCCCATAGCAAGGATCGAAATTGGGCCCCCATTCCCCTTTTATAGCCCCTCCCACTACCCATTCCAGGCCTCTCTCTTTGTTCCATGAACTATGCTTGCTGTGTTTTAGAATTTATGCCATCAGGGCCATATTGGGAATACAAAGCAGTCCTGGCCCACAAAAGAGGTATAATAGATGCAGTGTGTACAGCTGTATAGTATATACAGCAGTGTACTGTTATGTGAGGTACGAAGTATAATAGATGCAGTGTGTTCAGGTATATATATATAGTATATACCGTAGTGTACTGATATGTGAGGTACAGGTTATAATATATGCAGTGTGTTTAGGTATATAGTATGTACATTAGTGTAATATGTGAGGTACGAGGTATAATAGATACAGTGTGTAAGAGGTATATAGTATATACATTAGTGTAATATGTGAGGTACGAGGTATAATAGATGCAGTGTGTACAGATATATTGAATTTACAGCAGGTACTGACATATGAGGTACGAGGTATAATAGATGCAGTGTGTACAGGTATATAGTAAATACAGCAGTGTATTGACATGAGGTATGAGGTATAAATTACAGGTCGTACCTCACATATCAGTCCACTGCTGTATATACTATATATCTGTACACACTGCATCTATTATACCTTGTACCTCACGTCAGTACACTGTGGTATATACTATATATCTGTACACACTACATTTATTATACTTTATACCTCACATATCACTACACTGCTGTATATACTATATATATGTACATATTGCATCTATAATACTGTGTAATATATGGTGTGTATATACATATATATATATATATATATATATATATATATATATATATACAGTACAGACCAAAAGTTTGGACACACCTTCTCATTCAAAGAGTTTTCTTTATTGTCATGACTATGAAAATGGTAGATTCACACTGAAGGCATCAAAACTATGAATTAACACATGTGGAATTATATACATAACAAAAAAGTGTGAAACAACTGAAAATATGTCATATTCTAGGTTCTTCAAAGTAGCCACCTTTTTCTTTGATTACTGCTTTGCACACTCTTGGCATTCTCTTGATGAGCTTCAAGAGGTGGTCACCTGAAATGGTCTTCCAACAGTCTTGAAGGAGTTCCCAGAGATGCTTAGCACTTGTTGGCCCTTTTGCCTTCACTCTGCCGTCCAGCTCACCCCAAACCATCTCGATTGGGTTCAGGTCCGGTGACTGTGGAGGCCAGGTCATCTGGCGCACCACCCCATCACTCTCCTTCATGGTCAAATAACCCTTACACAGCCTGGAGGTGTGTTGGGGTCATTGTCCTGTTGAAAAATAAATGATGGTCCAACTAAACGCAAACCGGATGGAATAGCATGCCGCTGCAAGATGCTGTGGTAGCCATGCTGGTTCAGTATGCCTTCAATTTTGAATAAATCCCCAACAGTGTCACCAGCAAAGCACCCCCACACCATCACACCTCCTCCTCCATGCTTCACGGTGGGAACCAGGCATGTAAAGTCCATCCGTTCACCTTTTCTGCGTCACACAAAGACACGGTGGTTGGAACCAAAGATCTCAAATTTGGACTCATCAGACCAAAGCACAGATTTCCACTGGTCTAATGTCCATTCCTTGTGTTCTTTAGCCCAAACAAGTCTCTTCTGCTTGTTGCCTGTCCTTAGCAGTGGTTTCCTAGCAGATATTCTACCATGAAGGCCTGATTCACACAGTCTCCTCTTAACAGTTGTTCTAGAGATGTGTCTGCTGCTAGAACGCTGTGTGGCATTGACCTGGTCTCTAATCTGAGCTGTTGTTAACCTGCGATTTCTGAGGCTGGTAACTCGAAAGAACTTATCCTCCGCAGCAGAGGTGACTCTTGGTCTTCCTTTCCTGGGGCGGTTCGCATGTGAGCCAGTTTCTTTGTAGCGCTTGATGGTTTTTGTGACTGCACTTGGGGACAATTTCAAAGTTTTCCCAATTTTTCGGACTGACTGACCTTCATTTTTTAAAGTAATGATGGCCACTCGTTTTTCTTTACTTAGCTGCTTTTTTCTTGCCATAATATTTCTAACAGTCTATTCAGTAGGACTATCAGCTGTCTATCCACCTGACTTCTCCACAACGCAACTGATGGTCCCAACCCCATTTATAAGGCAAGAAATCCCACTTATTAAACCAGACAGGGCAGACAGGTGACTACCTCTTGAAGCTCATCAAGAGAATGCCAAGAGTGTGCAAAGCAGTAATCAAAGCAAAAGGTGGTTACTTTGAAGAACCTAGAATATTTTCAGTTCTTTCACACTTTTTTGTTATGTATATAATTCCACATGTGCTAGTTCATAGTTTTGATGCCTTCAGTGTGAATCTACAATTTTCATAGTCATGAAAATAAAGAAAACTCTTTGAATGAGAAGGTGTGTCCAAACTTTTGGTCTGTACTGTATATGTATGTATATATCTATATATATATATATATATATATATATATACAGAACAGTGTATTGATGTGAGACATACAAGGTATAATACTGTATTTATACATTATGGTCACTGTGTGTGTCAGGTACATGAGGTAGTGGTCACATCTGAAATATTATACATGAGTGAGCAATGAATAAAAACAGGGTATGGAGGGGGGTAAATGACAAGAAGTTTAGGACCTCCTCTTACCATTCCATTTCAGTCTGTATAGATCAATGCAGAGCTGATTGTGAACTTCTAATACTGGCTGTTAGTGGTTGAAGGACCTGTGATGATGTCATCACAGGTCCTGGCAGAAGTAATTTTCAAACCTAGGCACTACACCATTTTTGGTGCAGTTTCTTTGCTAGATCCTGCAGGACCTGTGATGTTGTCATCACATGTCCTGGCAGATGCACTGTTCTAACCTGTGAACTACACTTTACACTGTGCAGTTCCCTTACAGGACCTGTGATGACAGCATCAAAGGTCCTTTAGCTTTAGAAAGATAGACAGGAGCAATTAGGGGTGAGGCCTCTCCTCCACTGCGGGCCCCTCACAGGCCCCACAGCAGCTGCGTGGTATGCCTATATGGTAGGTACGCCACTGGTCAAACGGTGGGGATGTATCCAGCAAAGAAAATGAGCTGAGCCTTGGGTGCAACTAGGTGAAATAGCAACACCCTTATTGCACCAAGGGGCTAATTTGCATACAATTAAAAGGTTGATATCTCTGGATTTGGTTAATGTATAAAGATAGGACAAAGATTATTGGAATCTTCTGACAAGCACACATCTCCCAAGTAAGCTGGATTTATTTCAAGGCATGTGGTGACGGAAGCCCTTTAAAGTGCTGAGAGTACATGGTGCATACAAATTTCTAAAATATGTTTTAGACACTGTTTTCACCTATCTTTTAAAAAATAGAGCATGGCTAAGAGTACAGCCCAGTCTAGCACTGGTAAATGGTGCACTGCACGTGTTTATTACTGCTGGATTGGATTACTTGCGGAGCGTTTAATGTGAAACCACAGAACACATGAATAAACTATGGGTGGGCTACACCAAAGTCTTGGCAAGGCTATGAGGAGACATAAAAGCTAGCACCATTTCTTGGTGTACAGTTTAGTTGTAAAGATACACGTACATCAGCTGAAGCTGGTAAAGAAGACAAAAGTGTCTAACATGTCTGAGATGGGTTGAGCAGCAACATGGCAGTTTTTCAAATTGTGGGTAAAACTTCTGTTTACCTGCAAAATCATGTGATGTTTAGGGCTCATTCAGATGGACATAGTGTTTTGCGGTCCACAAATTGTGGATCTGCAAAATACGGATACCAGCCCCTGTGAGTTGTCACAATTTGTGGAACACACATGGCCAGCACTGTGATAGAAATGCTTATTCTTGTCCGCAATTGCTCTATCTTTTTTGCGGGGAAGCGGAACGGAACTACAGATGTGGAAGCAAACGGTGTGCTGTCCGCATCTTTTGCGGCCCCATTGAGATGAATGGGTCCACACTAGAGATGAGTGAATCGAATCCAATGAAGTGGAATTCGATCAGAATTTCAGGATAAATTAGATTCACCTTGAAGCTGAATTTCCTCGTGCTTCGTGTCAGCGAATCGATTTAACCTGAAATAATGTAAAAAACAAAAAAAGGCAAATTTACCTCCTCCATTTGTTCGCGACGGACCGCCAGCCTCCATCTTGATTGAAGATCTCAGAAGAAATCCCGTGTGTGGTGACGCCTCCGGCCGGCGTTATGACGTAATCTCGGTCCACTCAAGATTTTGCAACAGTTCTTCAAGCAAATAGAGGAAGTAAATTTGATTTTTTTTAAAATGTATTATTAGTTTTTACACTCGGATGCCGCTATCATGTATGAACGTGGCATCTGAGGGGTAGAATGACGGGGGCGGTGCTATAGCAGCTCCCTATCATTGCACCTGCTACTTACAAAAAATGAGCTTCATCACGAAGCAAATTTTTTTGTAACATTAGGCGAATCAGCTTTTCAATTATTTGCTCATCTCTAGTCTGCACCTGTTCCGCAAAATTGCGGAATGGAAGCGGACCCATTCATATGGTCGTGTGAATGAGCCCTTAGACCTGAAAGTCACAGCGCTGTAATACTACTTGACTGCGATAAGGTATATAAGACTCAGCAATATACTATTACCATGCAGTGATAGCACAGGCTCAAGAGCTATGCTTGCACTTGCTTGTATTATACAGCTGGCATCCTTCTGTCACTGCCAGGATTGTAGATGCCTCAGATTTCTGCAGTTTAACCACTCAGATACTGTGATCGATAGAGACCAAAGCATCGGAGCAGTAAGAAGGAAGGAGACTGCCTCTGTGCTATGATCAGTACCATTTGAACACAATTGCTGGTTTCTTAGAGGTTTTCATGGCAGCCAAGAGCCCTGGATTTATTTAATGAATACTGTAAAAACAAAACAAACAAACAAAAAAAAGAATTGTCTTTTTTTTTTGTTACCTTTCTTCTTCCCCAAAAATTGAATAAAAAATGGTCAAGACTCCAAAGGTTGCATGTATCTCAAAGTATCAATAAAGCATCAATACAATCTATAACTCCTTCACACAGCTCCATTTGCAGAAAAATTGAGTTAAACCCCTTCCCGACACATGATGTAATAGTATGTCATGGCAGCAAGTGACTTGTCACATTTTGATGTACTATTACATCATGGTAATCGGGCGGGCACCAGAGCGGTGCGCACCCGATCACTGCATGGGCCTGGCAGTCCCTGATAGCCGGGCCCCTGCTGTATCTGCCAGCATCAAAATAGTACCAATCAAACCGTCACCTCATCTCGCAAAAAGTTAGACCCTACCTAAGACAATTGGTCAAAAAATAAAAAAGCTATGGCTGTCAGACTATGGAGACACTAAAACATTTTTTTTTGTTTCAAAAATGCTATTATTGTGTAAAACTTAAATAAGAAAAAGTATATATAGTAGGTATTGCCACGTTCGTAAGGATCTGCTCTATAAAAATGTCACATGACTTAACCCCTCAAGTGAACTCTGTAAAAATTATATAAATACTGTGTCAAAACAACCAATTTTTTGGTCACCTTGCCCCATAAAGTGTAATAATGAATGATCAAAAATTCATATGTACCCAAAAATGGTACCAATAAAAACATCAACTCTTCCTGCAAAAAACAAGACGATCGGCAGAAAAAAAAAATATATAGCGTTCAGAAAATGGAGACTTATTATGTTAAACTGAAAACAAACAAAGTAGACATATGTATTTGATAATCATTGCGTCTGTAACAACCTGCTCTATGAAAATAGCACACTATCCACCCTGTCAGATGAATGTTGTAAAAAATAAAAATCTGCCTTCCAAAAACTCAATGGCGCTCCCTTTCTTCTTCTCCCTCCCTGCGACCACATGTTGGGTGTTTCTGTAAACCGCAGAATCAGGGTAATAAATATTGAGTTTTGTTTGGCTGTTAACCCTCTATGTGTTAAAGAAAAAAATTATTATTAAAATGGAAAAAACGCCAAAAAAGTGACATTTTGAAATTTTATCTCAATTTTTCTTTCATTCTTGTGGAACACCTAAAGGGTTAACAGAGTTTATCAAATCAGTTTTGAGTAACTTGAGGGGTGTAGTTTCTACAATTAGGTCATTTATGGGGGGTTTCCACTATGTAAGCCCCACAAAGTGACTTCAGACCTGAACTAGTCCTTAAAAAGTTGGTTTTGGAAATGTTCTTAAAAATTTTAAGAATTGCTTCTAAAATTCTAAGCTAACTTGAGTGTGAACTCAGCCTTACAGGTCGATGTTAGCGTCAAGAAGAAGCGTACTCCTTGTACACCATCGTCAGCTGATTCCACATAAATTTCTACAGAACCTGTTCTATTAAACGCTTATACAAGTAGAGCCCCCTGACAGAGTGGAGAGGGTGTCAGCAGTAAGTTTGTGTTGATGTCACTAATTATTTTGTCCTTCCTCTGATCCATCAGAACAATAACCCCCCCAAAAAAGATCCTGTTTGTTGAGCATCTGCATTCACTCGGTCAGCATTCGGTCAGTAATCCATCAGTATTGCTAAACAAAAACAAAAAAAAACAGGAGTGGATCTAAAACAGAGATGACACATGAATAGAATATTTGCATGTCTTCTGTATTTTGCACCCACTACTGCTTTTGGCTATTAAATCATAAGCCAATTCTGATGCAAAATAGGGATCATGTCATACAGGCCTTACAGCTGCTACATAGACAGGATCTGTTGTGCGTCTTATTTTTCCTTCCTTCTGACAGATCAGAAGAAGGGTCAATAAAATGATGATGTCAACTAGGCCAAAAAGGCAAAATAGTAGCCCAGTCATGAAGTGAAGAGGGTGGGAACAGCATGAGAAGTCCACAAAGTGGCCCAATAACATAGTGTTGAGGTGGCAGCAGCATGAGGAGACCACAGAGTGGCCCAGTGACATAGTGGTGAGGTGGCAGCAGCATAAGGAGACCACAAAGTGGCCCAGTGACATAGTGGTTAGGTGGCAGCAGCATGAGGAGACCACAAAGTGGCCCAATGACATAGTGTTTAGGTAGCAACAGCATGAGGAGACCACAGAGTAGTTATGTGGCCGCAGCATAAGGAGACCACAGGGTAGTGATGTGGCAGCAGCATGAGGAGACCACAGAGTGGTGAAGTGGCAGCAGCATGAGGAGACCACAGAGTGTCCCAGTGACTTAGTGTTGAGGTGGCAGCAGCATGAGGAGACCACAGAGTGGCATAGTGACATAGGGGGAAGGTGGGGGGAAATACCAGTACCAGCTGAAGATGGTGGCTGGCAGTAGGAGCACCTGGCATCAGGTGTGGCATCAGGTGGGTGGCAGCATCAAAATAGTAGCTGAATAAGGTAGCCAAAAGAAACAGGCCTCTTTTGTCAAAGCTTAGGTGTGGTAACATGGATGATCTAGTCTGATACATCAGGCACTGGTGTTTGAAAATCCTAGCTGATCCACGCCTGATTCATCTTCACAAAGGTCAATTTCTCCACATTTTGGGTGGACAAGCAAGTTCTCCTTGGGATAACTATGTCCCCAGCTGCACTAAACACCCCCTCGGATGCCACACGGCTGGTCAAGCAGGAAAGCGTGTCCAGGGCCAACTCTGCCAGTTGCGGCCACAAATCAAGTTTGGCTGCCCAGTAGTCCAGGGGATCTTCGATGTGGGGTATACGTCAATATTAAAATCCTAGATGATCACAGCACTCTGTCAAATCTGGCTGGTGTGGGTGCTCGTCAGGGGATTGTTCCTGGCTCCATCTTCTGGAACTGAATTCGTTCCAAGCAATTTCAGACAGCACTCCAATTTTTATAATGCTTAATTGGTTTTTATTGGTCGGACATGGTGGTACACAATGCAACGTTTCAGGCACATAGGATGCCTTTCGTCAGGCAGAAACATGTCGACTGGACCGAGGGAAGAACCGGCGCTGATGTATCAGACTAGATCATCCATGGTACCACACCTAAGCTTTGACAAAAGAGGCCACGACTGTAGATGATCTGCTGTGGGTTTGGCGGGGGGGGGGGGGGAGAATAAGGTGACCCAGTGCATCAAGTATCTTAATAACTGTACAGATTCCATCAAACTTACTCATATTAGCAATTCAGCTAAAATTGATTTTCTTGATTTACATTTGGAATCGGACGTCTCTGAGGGATTGGTCACTACCTGTACCTTTAGAAAAAAGACATCTGGGAACACCATTCTTCTTGCCTCCTCCTGCCACCCACCGTATGTCATAAATAACATATCAAAGGGGGAAATGATTAGAGCTAGACGTAATTGCTCTACAGAGGGGTTGTTCCTAAAAGAAACAGAGATTATTACACAGAGACTCCTGAGCAGAGGCTATACACCCCAGAACATTAATAAAGGCGTTGAGTTTGCCAGATTGAAAGATAGGGAATCTCTCATCTTTCCATATACCTTGAAAAAATCCTATAGATGTCAAAAAAGTTAAAAATGTCAAAAAAGTGAAGACCTTGCTGAGGAGGACAAAAAACCTACTGTTTTATTACTAACTACAGTAGAGAATATCCACACATATGCAGAATTATCCGTAAACATCTCCCTGTCCTCAATTACGATGAGGAGTGGAGAGATGTGGTGTCTGCGGGTATCAGGTGTATATCCAAGAAAGCACCTACGGTGGGAAAAAATACTCAGCCCCAGCCTGTTTACTGATACCATCCCTCGGGCATGTTCCTGGTCAAAAACTACTGGCAATTATAAATGTGGAAGTAAGAAATGCATTTGCTGCCGATACATGTGTGTCACTAAGGAGGTTACATCCACAGTGAATAACAACAGATACACTCTAAAACAATATATAAACTGTAATACGGAGTTTGTTGTGTATGTTATTACATGCAGAATTTGTAAAGTTCAATATGTTGGATGCACTGTAAATGAGCTGAAAATACATATCAGAAAACCTCTTAGTGATATTCCTCATTTTCAGACTCGCAATGTATCGGCAGCGACTTTCCACTACGCCACTGTCCACAGAGGTGACGCATCTGCGTTTTGTACACAGGGGATTGAAGTGGTTTCATTGCCCATAAGAGGAGGGGACCGCAGACAAAAACTCCTTAGCAGGGAAACCTTTTGGATGTTTTCACTTAATACCTGCATGCTTGCAGCGTTTGGTGTCCGCCTGGCCGTGCAGAGCCAGGCGGATCCATCCTGACTTGCAGTGTGGGTCGGTGGGGACGGATCCGTTTGACGTTGACACAATATGGTGTGATTGCGGGCGCATCCGTCCCCTGTGTTCTTTCGGTGTGGGTTTGTCACGGATCCGTCTGACTAACAATTGGACTTAGACTTTTTTACATAGAATGCAGACGGATCCGTTCTGAACGGATGCCATTGTTTGCATTTATAGGTGTGGATACATCTGTGCGAATAACAGACGGATCCGCACCTAACGCAGGTGTGAAAGTGGCCTAAGATATGTTCATTATGTGTATGTATGCCTCACCTGTGATGCTGGATCTCCTCCCCTGGATCGCTGAATGGTTCCCATTCCAGGCTCCAGGTGCGGACACTAGAGATGTCCCAAACTATTCGCCGGCGAACAGCTCCCGGCGAACATCGCTTGCTCGCATTTGCCGCGGCGGGTGAACATATGCGATGTTCAGTTCGCCCCCTATTTGTCATCATTGAGCAAACTTTGACCCTGTACCTCACAGTCAGCAGACACATTCCAGCCAATCAGCAGCAGACCCTCCCTCCCAGACACTCCCACCTCCTAGCAAAAAGCAAGGACAGCGTCCATCTTAGATTCATTCGGAAGCTGCATTCTTAGTGAGAGGAGGGACAGTGCAGCTGCTGCTGATTTAATAGGGAAATCTATAGCTAGGCTAGTGTATTCAGTGTCCACTACAGTCCTGTAGGACTCATCTGATCTGCTGTAAGGACAGCGTCCTGACAGAACCCCAAAAAGCCCTTTTTAGGGCTAATACATCAGTCTTTTTTTTTTTTTCTCTGTAATCTAATTGCAGTTGCCTGCCAGTGTGTGTGTCAGTCCCTAAGCGTATACTGTGCCCACTTGCCCAGTGCCACCACTCACATCTGGTGTCACAGTAGCTTGCATTTAAAAAGAAACACAAACTTTTTTGACTGTAATATAATTGCAGTTAGTTGCCTGTAAGCGTGTGTGTCAGGCCTACAGCGTCAGCGTGTACTGTGCCAACTACTGCCAGTGCACAGTGCCACCACTCATATCTGGTGTCACAGTAGATTACATAAAAAAACATAATAATAATTTGACTGTAATATAATTGCAGTTAGTTGCCCGCAAGCATGTGTGCCAACTACTGCCAGTGCACAGTGACACCACTCATATCTAGTGTCACAGTAGAATACATAAAAAAAAACAGCAATTTTGACTGTAATATAATTGCAGTTAGTTGCCTGCAAGCATGTGTGTCAGTCCTACAGCGTCAGCGTGTACTGTGCTAACTACTGCCAGTGCACAGTGCCACCAGTGCCACTCATATCTGGTGTCACAGTAGATTACATTAAAAAATTATAATAATTTTGACTGTAATATAATTGCAGTTAGTTGCCTGCAAGCGTGTGTGTCAGGCCTACAGTGTCAGCGTGTACTGTGCCAAATACTGCCATTGCACAGTGCCACCAGTGCCACTCATATATGGTGTCATAGTAGATTATATTAAAAAAAAGCTATTTTGACTGTAATAAAATTGCAGTTAGTTGCCTGCAAGCATGTGTGTCAACTACTGCCAGTGCACATGTGCCACCACTCATATCTGGTGTCACAGTAGATTACATTAAAAAAAAAAACAGCAATTTTGACTGTAATATAATTGCAGTTAGTTGCCTGCAAGCGTGTGTCAGGCCTACAGTGTCAGCAAGTACTGTGCCAACTACTGCCAGTGCACAGTGCCACCACTCATATCTATTGTTACAGTAGATTACATTAAAAAAACTAAAACTATTTTGACTGTAATATAATTGCAGTTAGTTGCCTGCAAGCGTGTGTGTCAGGCCTACAGAGTCAGCATTTACTGTGCCAACTACTGCCAGTGCATAGTGCCACCACTCATATCAGGTGTCACAGTATATTACATTAAAAAAAAGAAGCAATTTTGACTGTAATATAATTGCAGTTAGTTGCCTGCAAGCATGTGTGTCAGGCCTACAGCGTGTACTGTGCCAACTACTGCCAGTGCACAGTGCCACCACTCATATCTGGTGTCATAGTAGATTACATTAAAAAAAAGCAATTTTGACTGTAATATAATTGCAGTAAGTTGCCTGCAAACGTGTGTGTCAGGCCTACAGCGTCAGCGTGTACTCTACCAACTACTGCCAGTGCACAGTGCCACTACTCATACATGGTGTCACAGTAGATTACATAAAAAAAAAAAAATGCGATTTTGACTGTAATATAATTGCATTTAGTTGCCTGCAAGCATGTGTGTCAGGCCTACAGCGTCAGCATGTACTGTGCCAACTACTGCCAGTGCATAGTGCCACCACTCATATGTGGTGTCACAGTAGATTACATAAAAAAAAATGCAATTTTGATTGTAATATAATTGCAGTTAGTTGCCTGCAAGCATGTGTGTCAGGCTTACAGCGTCAGCGTGTACTGTGCCAACTACTGCCAGTGCAAAGTGCCACCACTCATATCTGGTGTCACAGTAGATTACATAAATAAATAAAAAAACTACAATTTTGACTGTCATATAATTGCAGTTAGTTGCCTGCAAGCGTGTGTGTCAGGCCCACAGCGTCAGCGTGTACTGTGCCAACTACTGCCAGTGCACAGTGCCACCACTCATATCTGACGTCACAGTAAATTATTTATTTTTTTTAAACAAAACTATTTTGACTGTAATATAATTGCAGTTAGTTGCCTGCAAGCGTGTGTGCCAACTACTGCCAGTGCACAGTGCCACCACTCATATCTGGTGTCACAGTAGATTACATAAAAAATAAAATTAAATTTTGACTGTAATATAATTGAAGTTAGTTGACTGCAAGCATGTGTGCCAACTACTGCCTGTGCACAGTGCCACCACTCATATCTGGTATAACAGTAGATTACATAAAAAAAAAGCTATTTTGACTGTAATATAATTGCAGTTAGTTGCCTGCAAGTATGTGTGTCAGGCCTACAGCATGTACTGTGCAAACTACTGCCAGTGCACAGTGTCGCCAGTGCCACTCATATCTGGTGTCATAGTAGATTACATTTAAAAAAAAAAAAAAAATATTTTGACTGTCATATAATTGCAGTTAGTTGCCTGCAAGCGTGTGTGTCAGGCCTACAGCGTCAGCATGTACTGTGCTAACTACTGCCAGTGCACAGTGCCACCAGTGCCACTCATATCTGGTGTCACAGTAGATTACATTAAAAAATTATAATAATTTTGACTGTAATATAATTGCAGTTAGTTGCCTGCAAGCGTGTGTGTCAGGCCTACAGTGTCAGCGTGTACTGTGCCAAATACTGCCATTGCACAGTGCCACCAGTGCCACTCATATATGGTGTCATAGTAGATTATATTAAAAAAAGCTATTTTGACTGTAATAAAATTGCAGTTAGTTGCCTGCAAGCATGTGTGTCAACTACTGCCAGTGCACATGTGCCACCACTCATATCTGGTGTCACAGTAGATTACATAAAAAAAAAAAACAGCAATTTTGACTGTAATATAATTGCAGTTAGTTGCCTGCAAGCGTGTGTCAGGCCTACAGTGTCAGCAAGTACTGTGCCAACTACTGCCAGTGCACAGTGCCACCACTCATATCTATTGTTACAGTAGATTACAT
This sequence comes from Bufo gargarizans, assembly GCF_014858855.1. Taxonomy (NCBI): domain Eukaryota; kingdom Metazoa; phylum Chordata; class Amphibia; order Anura; family Bufonidae; genus Bufo; species Bufo gargarizans. The sequence continues at coordinate 612,873,660 of NC_058082.1, read as the reverse complement.
TAAAAAAACTAAAACTATTTTGACTGTAATATAATTGCAGTTAGTTGCCTGCAAGCGTGTGTGTCAGGCCTACAGAGTCAGCATTTACTGTGCCAACTACTGCCAGTGCATAGTGCCACCACTCATATCAGGTGTCACAGTATATTACATTAAAAAAAAGAAGCAATTTTGACTGTAATATAATTGCAGTTAGTTGCCTGCAAGCATGTGTGTCAGGCCTACAGCGTGTACTGTGCCAACTACTGCCAGTGCACAGTGCCACCACTCATATCTGGTGTCATAGTAGATTACATTAAAAAAAAGCAATTTTGACTGTAATATAATTGCAGTAAGTTGCCTGCAAACGTGTGTGTCAGGCCTACAGCGTCAGCGTGTACTCTACCAACTACTGCCAGTGCACAGTGCCACTACTCATACATGGTGTCACAGTAGATTACATAAAAAAAAAAAAATGCGATTTTGACTGTAATATAATTGCATTTAGTTGCCTGCAAGCATGTGTGTCAGGCCTACAGCGTCAGCATGTACTGTGCCAACTACTGCCAGTGCATAGTGCCACCACTCATATGTGGTGTCACAGTAGATTACATAAAAAAAAATGCAATTTTGATTGTAATATAATTGCAGTTAGTTGCCTGCAAGCATGTGTGTCAGGCTTACAGCGTCAGCGTGTACTGTGCCAACTACTGCCAGTGCAAAGTGCCACCACTCATATCTGGTGTCACAGTAGATTACATAAATAAATAAAAAAACTACAATTTTGACTGTCATATAATTGCAGTTAGTTGCCTGCAAGCGTGTGTGTCAGGCCTACAGCGTCAGCGTGTACTGTGCCAACTACTGCCAGTGCACAGTGCCACCACTCATATCTGACGTCACAGTAAATTATTTATTTTTTTTAAACAAAACTATTTTGACTGTAATATAATTGCAGTTAGTTGCCTGCAAGCGTGTGTGCCAACTACTGCCAGTGCACAGTGCCACCACTCATATCTGGTGTCACAGTAGATTACATAAAAAATAAAATTAAATTTTGACTGTAATATAATTGAAGTTAGTTGACTGCAAGCATGTGTGCCAACTACTGCCTGTGCACAGTGCCACCACTCATATCTGGTATAACAGTAGATTACATTAAAAAAAAGCTATTTTGACTGTAATATAATTGCAGTTAGTTGCCTGCAAGTATGTGTGTCAGGCCTACAGCATGTACTGTGCAAACTACTGCCAGTGCACAGTGTCGCCAGTGCCACTCATATCTGGTGTCATAGTAGATTACATTTAAAAAAAAAATAAAAATATTTTGACTGTCATATAATTGCAGTTAGTTGCCTGCAAGCGTGTGTGTCAGGCCTACAGCGTCAGCGTGTACTGTGCCAACTACTGCCAGTGCACAGTGCCACCACTCATATCTGACGTCACAGTAAATTATTATTTTTTTTTAAACAAAACTATTTTGACTGTAATATAATTGCAGTTAGTTGCCTGCAAGCGTGTGTGCCAACTACTGCCAGTGCACAGTGCCACCACTCATATCTGGTGTCACAGTAGATTACATAAAAAATAAAATTAAATTTTGACTGTAATATAATTGAAGTTAGTTGACTGCAAGCATGTGTGCCAACTACTGCCTGTGCACAGTGCCACCACTCATATCTGGTATAACAGTAGATTACATAAAAAAAAAGCTATTTTGACTGTAATATAATTGCAGTTAGTTGCCTGCAAGTATGTGTGTCAGGCCTACAGCATGTACTGTGCAAACTACTGCCAGTGCACAGTGTCGCCAGTGCCACTCATATCTGGTGTCATAGTAGATTACATTTAAAAAAAAAAAAAAAAATTTTTGACTGTAATATAATTGCAGTTAGTTGCCTGCAAGCGAGTGTGTCAGGCCTACAGCGTGTACTGTGCAAACTACTGACAGTGCTGCACAGTGCTGCACAGTGCCACCAGTGCCACTCATATCTGGTGTCATAGTAGATTACATTTAAAAAAACAACAACAATTTTGACTGTAATATAATTGCTGTTAGTTACCTGCCAGCGTGTGTCAGGCCTACAGCGTGTACTGTGCCAACTACTGCCAGTGCACAGTGCCACCACTCATATCTGGTGTCACAGTAGCTTGCACGCCGCATAGTACAACTAATCTAAAAAAAATGACAGGCAGAGGCAGGCCACCCCGCAGGGGCCGTCGTGGTCGTGGTGCTGTGATTTCCTTTGGCCCTAGAATAATGCCCAGTGTTCAGAGGCCACGTACTCTGAACTTGAAAAGTTCTGAGGACATAGTTGATTGGCTAACACAGGACACCCAATCTTCTACAGCTTCCTCTCTGCCAGTGCAAAGTGCCACCACTCATATCTGGTGTCACAGTAGATTACATAAATAAATAAAAAACTACAATTTTGACTGTCATATAATTGCAGTACAACTAATCTAAAAAAAATGACAGGCAGAGGCAGGCCACCCCGCAGGGACCGTCGTGGTCGTGGTGCTGTGATTTCCTTTGGCCCTAGAATAATGCCCAGTGTTCAGAGGCCACGTACTCTGAACTTGAAAAGTTCTGAGGACATAGTTGATTGGCTAACACAGGACACCCAATCTTCTACAGCTTCCTCTCGGAACCTTGATGCACCATCCTCCTCCAGCTCAGCTTCGGGCACCTCTCAAGTTACCAGTCGCCCGCCTGCCGCCACCACCAACACTAGCACCACAGCCGCTTCACTTGATCTGTCAGAGGAGTTATTTACACATCAGTTGGAAGAAATGAGTGATGCGCAACCATTATTGCCAGAGGATGTAGATAACAGGGATATGTCTCAGTCAGGCAGCATTACATGGATGTACGGTGTGATGATGATGATGCTGTACCCGCTGCTGCTTCCTTTGCTGAGTTGTCAGATACAATTGAAGCGGTTGATGATGACGATGTGCCCGTAGATGCCACGTGGGTGCCCGCTCGAAGAGAAGAAATACAGGGGGAAAGTTCAGATGGGGAGATAGAGAGAAGGAGGAAACGAGTTGGAAGCAGGGGGAGGCCGTCGCAAGGAGCTAGTGGCACAGTCAGACAGCATGTATTGGCACCCGGGGTCAGCCAGACAGCACGCCAATCAACGCATGCTGTTGCCACCACCAGAATGCCGTCATTGCAAAGCTCAGCAGTGTGGCATTTTTTTTGTGTGTCTGCCTCTGATAATAGCAATGCCATTTGCAACCTGTGCCAAAAGAAACTGAGTCGTGGGAAGTCCAACACCCACCTAGGTACAACTGCTTTTCGAAGGCACATGATCTCACATCATAAACACCTATGGGATCAACACATGATGATGAGTACAAGCAGCACACAAACTCAAAGCCACCATCCTCATCCTGGTCCAGCATCTTCAGCCACAACGTCAACCACTGCTGTCCTCCTTGCCCCCTTTCAACCACCCGCCACTCCGCCTCTCGCCTTGAGCAGTTCCTGCTCATCTGCCCACAATCAGGTGTCTGTCAAGTAAATGTTTGAGCGTAAGAAGCCAATGTCACAGAGCCACCCCCTTGCCCGGCGTCTGACAGCTGGCTTGTTGGAACTCTTAGCCCACCAGCTTTTACCATACAAGCTGGTGGAGTCTGAGGCCTTCAAAAAATTTGTAGCTATTGGGACACCGCAGTGGAAGGTACCCGGCCAAAATGTATTTTCATAAAAGGCAATCCCCAACCTGTACTCTATTGTGGAAAAGGAAGTCATGGCATGTCTGGCACACAGTGTTGGGGCAAGGGTCCATCTGACAACTGATACCTGGTCTGCAAAGCACGGTCAGGGCAGGTATATCAAGTACACTGCCCGTTGGGTAAACCTGCTGACACCGCCACGACTTGCAGGCAGGCCTGCTGCCACCTCCTCTACTCCTACTACTCCATCCTCTTCGCTAACCTCCTCGACCGAGTCCTCTTCTGCTGCTGCGTCTTGCTCCACATCAACTGCACCCCCCCAGCTTCCCAGGGGCTATTCCACATCCCGGATACAACAGTGTCACACCGTCTTGGGGTTTACTTGCCTGAAAGCATAGAGTCACAACGGACCAGCACTCCTGTCCGCCCTGAACGCACAGGTGGATCAGTGGCTGACTCCGCACCAACTGGAGATCGGCAAAGTGGTGTGTGACAACGGAAGCAATTTGTTGGCGGCATTGAATTTGGGCAAGTTGACACATGTGCCGTGCATGGCACATGTGTGTAATCTGATCGTACAACGCTTTGTGCATAGGTATACAGGCTTACAGGACGTCCTCAAGCAGGCCAGGAAAGTGTGTGGCCATTTCAGGCGCTCCTACACGGCCATGGCACCCTTTTCAGATATTCAGCGGCAAAACAATATGTCAGTGAGGTGCTTGATTTGCGACAGCCCGACACGTTGGAATTCAACACTCCTAATGTTCGACCGCCTGCTCCAACAAGAAAAAGACGTCAACGAGTATTTGTATGACCGGGGTGCTAGGAAAGCCTCTGCGGAGCTGGGTATTTTTTTTGCCACGTTACTGGACGCTCATGCGCAATGCCTGTAGGCTCATGCGTCCTTTTGAGGTGGTGACAAACCTAGTCAGTCGCACCGAAGGCACCATCAGCGACATCATCCCATTTGTTTTCTTCCTGGAGCGTGCCCTGCGAAGAGTGCTGGATCAGGCCATAGATGAGCGCGAAGAGGAAGAGTTGTGGTCACCATCACCACCAGAAACAGCCTTATCAGCATCGCTTGCTGGACCTGTGGCAACGCTGGAAGAGGAGTCTGAGGAATAGGAGTCAGAGGAGGAATGTGGCTTTGAGGAGGAGGAAGACCAACCACAGCAGGCATCCCAGGGTGCTCGTTGTCACCTATCTGGTACCCGTGGTGTTGTACGTGGCTGGGGGGAAGAACAGACCTTCAGTGAGATCAGTGAGGACGAGGAACGGGGCATGAGTAGCTCGGCATCCAACCTTGTGCAAATGGGGTATTTCATGCTGTCGCGCCTGTTGAGGGAACCTCGTATAAAAAGGCTAAAGGAGAACGACCTGTACTGTGTGGCCACGCTACTAGACCCCCGGTATAAGCAGAAAGTGCGTGAAATGTTACCGAATTACCTGAAGTCAGAAAGGATGCAGCAGTTCCAAAACAAGTTAAAAAGTATGCTTTAAACAGCATATAAGGGTGATGTCACAGCACAATGGGAATCTAACAGGGGAAGAGGTGAAAGTAATCCTCCTCCTACCACGACCACACCGGCAAGGACAGGACGCTTTACAGACGTGTTGTTGATGGAGGACATGCAGAGCTTTTTAAGTCCTACGCATCGCCACAGCCCTTCGGTGTCCATCCTCAGAGTACGACTCGATCAACAGGTAGCAGACTACCTCGCCTTAACTGCAGATATCGACACTCTGAGGAGCGATGAACCCCTTGACTACTGGGTGTGCAGGCTTGACCTGTGGCCTGAGCTATCCCAATTTGCGATAGAACTTCTGGCCTGCCCCGCTTCAAGTGTCCTGTCAGAAAGGACCTTCAGTGCAGCAGGCGGTATTGTCACTGAGAAGAAAAGTCGCCTAGGTCAAAAAAGTCTAGATTACCTCACCTTTATTAGGATGAATGAGGCATGGATCCCGAAGGGACTGACAGTGGGCGATACATTTGACTAAAAAAGGCCTGATGAGATGAGCTGCCTTGGGCTAAAAATGGTCCACACGCTGCTGTATCTTATCTCTGCATGCCGGATGACTTGTGTGACTTCTCCGCCACCAACTAGGGTTCAAGCCGCAATGTTTTAGTGCACTTTCTGCCTGTAAAACATAAATTTGCGGCTGCAACAATACCTAATTTTTCAGGTATGTGTACATGCCTAATTTTTCTGGCCTCTGGTGCTGCACTGTGGCTGCAAAAACAAAACAAAAAAGAAGGCACATACATGTGTCAATTCCCCTTCGTGATCGTTACCTTGTTGTGGTGAAGTGGCTTGCGTATCACAATGAAGCGATCACCTCTATGAGTGTGTTGGCAATGGCAATGTTGGCACACCCCAGATGATGAGGTCGTTGCTTCATTGTGAACAGACAAAAAGCGATCGGCTGGATAATTTTGCATAGAAAAAACATTAATCTGGGTCACTTAACTGTCACTGAACTACCTCAGCATGACCATAGGCTTTAAAAAACAGCCATCGCCTGCAATCTCCCAAACGTGCGCACAAGCACAGTCATCACTACACCAAGATTGACGCATAGAGGAATAAAATGTATGTCATGAGTGTGTCAACTATTGACAACTCTTTGCGCTTGTCTAAAATCTATTCGATACACGTCCCCTGATAGGGGACGTAACAGGGATTAAACTGATAGGAATAGTACTACTTAACACACCACTCATATCTGGTGGCACAGTACATTGCACGGCTCACGAACAGTGCCCCAAATTGGAAGTAGCAGGACCAACCAAGCATCTTTTTGCGCTTGTCTAAAATCTATTCGATACACGTCCCCTGATAGGGCACGTAACAGGGATTAAACTGATAGGAATAGTACTACTTAACACACCACTCATATCTGGTGGCACAGTACATTGCACGGCTCACGAACAGTGCCCCAAATTGGAAGTAGCAGGACCAACCAAGCATCTCCCGGTTCCTAAAATCTATTCCATACACGTCCCCTGATAGGGGACGTAACAGGGATTAAACTGATAGGAATAGTACTACTTAACATACCACTCATATTGGGATTTCACAGTACATTGCACGGCACACCGCAGTGCCCCAAATTGGAAGTAAGAGGACTGACCAAGCATCTTTTTCCATCTCCCGGTTCCTAAAATCTATTCCATACACGTCCCCTGATAGGGGACATAACAGGGATTAAACTGATAGGAATAGTACTACTTAACACACCACTCATATTTGATTGCACAGTACATTGCAAGGCGTACACGCAGTGCCCCAAATTGGAAGTAAGAGGACCGACCAAGCATCTTTTTCCATCTCCCGGTTCCTAAAATCTATTCCATACACCGCCCCCTGATAGGGGACGTAACAGGGATTAAACTGATAGGAATAGTACTATTTAACATACCACTCATATTGGGATTGCACAGTACATTGCACGGCGCACGCGCCGTGCCCCAAATTGGAAGTAAAAGGAACGACCAAGCATCTTTTTCTATCTCCCGGTTCCTAAAATCTATTCCATACACCAGCCCCTGATAGGGGACAAAACAGAGATTAAACTGGTAAGAACAGATTTTCTTTTATTAAAAAAAAAAGAGGACAGCCTCTGCGGAGCTGGGTATTTTTTTGGCCGCGTTACTGAACGCTCATGCACAATGGCTGTAGGCTCATGCGTCCTTTTGCGGAGGTGACAAACCTGGTCAGTCAAACCCAAGGCAACATCATCGACCTCAAACCATATGCGTTTTTTCTGGAGCATGCCCTGCGAAGAGTGCTGGATCAGGCCGTAGATGAACATAAAGAGGAAGAGTTGTGGTCACCATCACCACCAGAAGCAGCCTTGCCGTCGTCGATTGCTGGACCTGCGGCAACACAGAGAGAGGAGTTTGAAGAAGAGGAGTCAGAGGAGGAAGGTGGCTTTGAGGAGGTGGAAGACCAACCACAGCAGGCGTCCTAGGGCGCTTGTTGTCACCTTTCGGGGACCCTTGGTGTTGTAAGTGGCTGGGTGGAGGAAGAGACCTTCAATGACGTCAGTGAGGACAAGGAACAGGACATGGCTAGCTTGGTATCCAACCTTGTGCAAATGGGGAGTTTGCGGTTGTGCAAATGGACTGTTTGCGGTTGTTTGCGGTGCGTTAAATGGGGAGTTTGGTCTGTCAGAGTTTGGTCTGTCACTGTGAAGTGGGCGTAACCCTTGCACTACCTGATCGATACAACATCATACCTGATCGTATACACACACTGGATGTTTTAAAGCACGTTATTCCAAAAATTTAGGAATGTTAGGTGATTAATGCCCTTCATGGCTTAAAACCCGACTCTGTGTCAACTACGTAATTTTCCATGGGAGTTTTGCCATGGATCCCCCTCCGGCATGCCACAGTCCAGGTGTTAGTCCCCTTGAAACAACTTTTCCATCACTATTGTGGCCAGAAAGAGTCCCTGTGGGTTTTAAAATTCGCCTGCCTATTGAAGTCTATGTCGGTTAGCCCGGTTCGCCCGTTCGCGAACATTTGCGGAAATTCACGTTCTCTGTTCGCGAACGGAAAATGTTATTATGTTCACGACATCTCTAGCGGACACTTTGCTGATTAGAGGGTGTTGGACCTTGTGCTACATAAAAAGGAATTTTTTATATATGTGTGTTATGTCTTGATGAAGGGCTGGATTCTGTAGCCCGAAACATGTTACTGTACACCTTTTTCCTGTGATTTTGGTGGATTTTACACGATGAGCCAATAAAGAACTATTTTTTTTTACTCCACAAGAAGTTGGATTCTCTCTTTCTATTGGATATTCTATTATGCCCAGTTCTGGCCTTTTTTCCGTGCTTCGTGCATTAAAGTCAGAGGTGAGAGCTGCAGCCATTTTATCATTGTTTTGGGTTTTATTTTTGATTTTTTTCCATTGAGTTGCTTTTATTCAATGGGAAAAAGTGTCCTTTCTTACTTGAATTGTATTAAAGTATTTATTAGTCCCACAAGAACTTTGACAGTTCATTGTATTATACTGTGAATACTATACTGTCAGGTGCCAGCAGACTGCATCAGAGAGGCAGAGCATGGTACAATTATACTGTAGGCAGGCCCCAGGCTGCCATGTAAAGACATCGGCACCTCAAAATCCCATTTGTGACGTGCTTATGAGAGAACGAGGGAGCCCCCCACAAACCACTTAGATGTGGTCGCTATTGACCGTGGCATCTAAGGGAGATAAACTGTTCAGATCAACACTTTTGCTAATCCAAACTGTGAGAACTGAGCCCCCACTCTCCACTGTATGGAAGACCCATACAGAGCTCAGACTAGGCTGCTGTAAAAAGATGACAAACTAGCTTAAGATCCATTGGTGACCGCTGCAAAAAGGCGTATTGGCTGTCACTAATAGGTTAAGACATAATGATAGTTCCTTTTTCTAAGAACGTCTTTCCAGTCTTCCTCTGAGCACCATTCTTTGTAATGAGGAGACGAGAATAAGTCAGTATCAGACTGCTCTAGCAGCGGCTTATCTCCCACAGGGAAAATGGTTAAAATCCAATAAAACTCATGCTTTTTTTTTACCTAACATCTGCAGTTGTGCGAGACCGTGACTTCTCGTCACATTAGATAGTCAGCTCATCTAACCTAAATTGAACTAATATCTAATACCCTAATTTTTTTTAAAAGAGAAAGCAAGAGAGAGAGAGACTTCAACACTATGAAAGCACTTTCAATTGTGGTAAAAATCAAACCATATGATTAATTCAGATGAACCAGACCCAAATCAAATTTTAAGAAGTTTGCTCATCTTTTGTCATGATTAGGGATCAGTGAACCCTTAACTACTCGTCCCACTGTCCCTATCTACTTGTACGATCCGCGATAGGCATTGGCCCACATCTGGTCGACAGTACCTTCCTAGATAAGTGCAGGGTCCTATAAGGAGGAACATCTAGTGACAGATCAACTGGCGCACACAGTAACAAGTGAAACAAACTAGATGGGTCAAACCAGGAGAGGAGGAGGAGAACAGGAGTTAAAACCAGAAGAACAATCAGAGCAAACCAGAAACAGAAAAAATACCAAGACAGAAATCAGAACCAGGAGGGTGCATCAGGATCCAAATTGTCAGCCAGCATTTAGAGATCCAAGCAGGGTCAGAATATCAGGAGAGTCAGAATATAAGGAAAAGGCTAGTGAGGATATTCTAGGAGAAGACACAGATCACAGGCAACCTGTGGCCTGCCAGTTGCCTGTTTAAATAGGATGCACTTCCTAGTCATGTGACATGTCCGGTGTCACATGACTGATAATGTCACTGAGCCGGATGTGTCAGCCTCACCTCTGATTGGCTGGCACTTCCTGTACCAGGATGTCAAGGATGAGAGTGGGGGAAAGCCTCAACTGTGCGATGTCAGTAGGATAAGGGTAGCTGCTAGGCCAAGATGACAGGATCAGGGAGCAGGTCAACTCCTAGGGCGTCCCTAATTCTGACCCTGACTCCTAACCGTATGAGCCAACCCAGATGGTAGGAGGGCTCATACTCCGGAACCTAGGGTCCCTACTAGCCCTCAGGAAATCCCTGGACTAGCAGGTAAGACGACCTGTTTCTCCTAGACACGGATTAACAGGAGTCTCACTGGCCAAGGAGCAAGGAGAGGGGGAACATATACAGCATATGGATATGGCAGGTGAGTTAAACCAGTACCACACCTACCTGCCACAGACACGCTGACTGGAACCCATGCACAAGTACTGATGTCCACACAAACATTAAGGACACAGCACACACACAACTCACACAGGTATCCAAGACACCCATAGCTGCAAACAACATAGAGAACATAAAAACATCTTCTTAACATCATAACATATATTTTATGACCACAAGAGTAGCCCTCACTGGATAGATGGCATATGAGACCAGGAGGATGACTCCAGCATAAAGCATGGCTGGAGTACCCCTCAGCTACAGGCATCCAGCAGGAGCTAAATAGCCCAAGCAGCCACACCCACACACACATACTAATAAAGGAGTTAACCCTTCCAACACCAGACAAGGTAATTGTCACTTAAAGGGGAAATGCACACACAACAACATCCCGTGCACACCAAACATAGAAAGTGAACACATACAAAGACACATTGCAGATGCAACCGCATGCCTTGACAGCGAGCCGCCTAGCAACCAGCTCAGGCTGCTACACTGCCAACGACATCATGTTGCCAGCGGCAACCACACGTGAGACAACATACTAACTGCCCTCACCTGCGGTAGACAACAAGCAGACCGCTGACAACTGCATGCGACACAAAGAGTCACGACCAAACACATAGTCGTGACACAGGATGCCCGGCATTGTTGTCCTGGCAACAGAATGCCAGTGGTGCTACCTGCTGAAGAGAGTGCCCACTGGGACATTAGTTGTCAATAAGTTTTAGGTTTTCCAACTATTAATATTTATGAAATGCACATTTTTTTAAGTTAGACAAACATATTATTTCATATAAGCTACATGATAGCCACTGGATTTAGTCCCCCAAGCTCTTATAGGTAAGGTTCTGTAGACATCTACGTCATGGCTTTCCTCTAAAGATCCATTGTATGATTGATACTACCAATGTCTGACAGACCCTAGTGACTTGCAATAGGTTCTCCTGAGGTTCCCTCATGCTAGGTGTTGTTTAGATTTGATGACTAGCACTGCATGCAGTATTAATCTTCCCACGCAATCTGACTGAATTTATGACATAACCAGAAAATAAATTCTAACACAAATGTTAGCAAAGACTTATCATAACTCCAACTATACAGGATGTCCCTAAAGTCTGTTATTAGAAATAAGCCATCAAAACTAGTGCTGAGCTAATCAAAGTATCCAGAGTGGACTTCGATCCAAATTTCACTGAAAATTTGAATAACTGCAGAGCTGATTTTCCCTGAAATGGTGGTAACATTTTTTTATACTTAGCTCATCTATTTGGGCGTGAAGAGGCCACCGCGGTCATCTTGATTGAAGATCCTGTGCAAAATTTCATGTCCGGTGACATATGATGTCACCGTGCAAGCCAGCGTGATGACATCATCACGCACCACACAGTATAAGGTGAGTAATTTTTTACGGCATCTGAGGGGTTCAATGACGTAGGTCAGTGCAATTGCCGTTCCCCATCATTGCGCCCACTACTTACAAATAAATGTGCTTTGTGACAAATTACTTCGGCACAAAGCGAATATCTTTGTGAAATTCGGCAAAGCAGCCGAATTGAATTTATTTAAACTTCGCTCATCTCTAATAACAATTTCATTATCTTAGCTTGTTAAACGGTTTGTCTGAGTTATTATTTTTTTCTTTGTATGTTTCTAAGTACAATTCACTTACTTTATCTCCAGTTGGTGCTTTCTCAGATTTCACTGAAGGTCACATGGCCTGTAATGTCAGCGTCTCTCGCTGCTCTGATGATGTTTTGTGCACAAGTCTGAGGGAGCAAATATGTGTCTGTAAACAAGATGTCACTGCTATCACTGTGCTGGTCACGCCCCCCTGCACTGCTGTCTGCTGCTGCTGCTGTCTGCTCTCTCCTTGGATTCTTCAGAAAAAACGGTAGCCCGTTCAGCAGCACACACTCAGGGCTGAAGGCTTTACTGAGTAGCTGCAGGCAGTGAGGAGACAAATGCTGGGCATAGGAGCTGACAGACGAGAGGAGTTATGCAGAGCATTTCACAAGAACAGGTAGGAGGAAGATCCTGTGTGTATCAGCAGTGTTATTGTACAGCTGGTACTTGTAGTCCTACACATACAACATGCTGCTGAATCCCCCAGCAGGCAGACATGTGACTCAAGGCAGCACTTGTATTCACTGCCTTAGCAGAGCAGGGGAAGGGGCTGAGATTGTTACCAGGGAAATTAGAAAAAAATAAAAAAATTAATATATATATATATATATATATATATATATATTTGCCTAAAACTTGCTTAGCTCAGTTATATATTGTTGCCCATCAGATTTACAGTGCTATATATTTTTATTTTCATAACTCGGACAACCCCTTTAATTGTAATTACCGTATTTTTTGCCCTATAAGACGCACCGGCCCATAAGACGCACCTAGGTTTTTGAGGAGGAAAATAAGAAAAAAAATATTTTTAACCAAAAGGTGTGCTTTTGGTGGGTTTGAACTAATGGCGGTCTGTGCATGACACTATTATGGGGGATCTGTGGATGATGCACTGTTATGGGGTGGGGGATTTGTGGATGGCACTGTTATGTTGGGGATCTGTGGATGGCATTATGATGGGGGGGTCTGTGGATTGCATTATGATGGTGGGGGGGATCTGTGGATGGAATTATGATGGTGGGGGATCTGTGGATGGCATTATGATGGGGGGGATCTGTGGATGGCACTGTTATGGGGTGGTGGATCTGTGGATGACACTGCTATATGTGTCATCCACAGATCCCCCCATAACAGTCCCATCCACAGATCCCCCCCATCATAATGCCATCCACAGACCTACCCCCCATCATTATCCCATCCACAGATTCCTAGGGAGGGGCTTTAGTAGGCGGGGAGAGCGGTGGGGCAGTGCAGGCACTGTACTCTGGCCCAGCCGCTCAGTATGCACTGTATTATACGTAGTGTTAATCATCAGTAGAAAGAGGGAGGTGCTCATGCCACTCTACAGAGCACTAGTGAGACCTCATTTGGAGTATTGTGCTCAGTACTGGAGACCATATCTCCAGAAGGATATTGATACTTTGGAGAGAGTTCAGAGAAGAGCTACTAAACTGGTACATGGATTGCAGGATAAAACTTACCAGGAAAGATTAAAGGACCTTAACATGTATAGCTTGGAAGAAAGACGAGACAGAGGGGATATGATAGAAACTTTTAAATACATAAAGGGAATCAACAAGGTAAAAGAGGAAAGAATATTTAACAGAAGAAAAACTGCTACAAGAGGACATAGTTTTAAATTAGAGGGGCAAAGGTTTAAAAGTTATATCAGGAAGTATTACTTTACTGAGAGAGTAGTGGATGCATGGAATAGCCTTCCTGCAGAAGTGGTAGCTGCAAATACAGTGGAGGAGTTTAAGCATGCATGGGATAGGCATAAGGCCATCCTTCATATAAGATAGGGCCAGGGGCTATCCATAGTATTTAGTATTCTGGGCAGACTAGATGGGCCAAATGGTTCTTATCTGCCGACACATTCTATGTTTCTATGTTTCTATCATATCTAAACTGAATAATGATGAGCTCCCCCTGCTCCCCATGTGTACTGTACTTACCGGTACACATGTCACGCTCCTGTAGTAAGCACTAGCAGCTAGCAGGCAGGCCGGGCGGCCGTAACTCACTGAGGTCACGTGCCTGCTCCGCCTGCTTCATTCATAAAGTAGGCGGAGCAGGCACGTGACCTCAGTGAGTTACGGCCGCCCATCCTGCCTGCTAGCTGCTAGTGCTTACTACAAGAGCATGACATGTACCGGTAAGTACGGTACACATGGGGAGCAGGGGCAGCGCATCATTATTCAGTTTAGATATGATGATTAACACTACGTATAATACAGTACATACTGAGCGGCGGGGCCATAGTTCAGTGCCTGCACTGCCCCGCCGCTCTCCCCGCCTACTACAGTCCCTCCTCCCTCCTCACTAATACATCGCAGTCTGCAATGTAAATTGCCAGCATTCGCCCCATAAGACGCAGGGGCACTTTTCCCCCACTTTTGGGGGGAAAAAGTGTATCTTATGGGGCGAAAAATACAGTAACAATTTTTTGTGTTTTGTCTTCCGCCTTCTTTTTGCAGTATTTACAATTCAAAGGGATTCACCAACCGCTTAGTGCCCATATTGCTGTTTATGTTCATACTTTATCTTCATATATGATATTTACTATGTGCCTTATAAATTGACAATTAATAGATTTTTAATCTAATTGTCGTAATGAAGTCAATGAAGATAGAATAATAAATTATGCAAATTATATGATGCATGACAGACACCTATTATCAGTTTAAATTATACAGTAAGGTTGAATAGACGTGAACCCATGGCTACATTCACTGTGGGGATGACAGGTAATATATTTGTTTGAAATTAATTTATCACAACAGCGTTGTGTGGCGTTCTCACTAATAAATGAATTGACATGATAAGGGACTTGGTTAATTGACTATATTGAAGTTTTTGCTATGTATATGAAAGTCTATAATTTAGCTGTTACAGTATTCTTCGGAGAGAAAGAGACTTGGTTTAATTGTAGTTTTTGTTGATTTTCAATGGTTATAATAACTGGGGGAAAAAAAAAAAAAAACATTTATATCCTTAACCATATGTAAGTATCTCTTGAGAAGCCCCCATTAGGCAAGAATTCAAGGCATTGCCCACAAGTTACTGTAAAATTCTGAGAATAATCACCAAGTTCCATGGTCTTTCCAGGGAAATAAGTGCAAGCACCCTTACGACTATCATAAGAAATCCACCATGGTCCAGCCTTATTCAAATGTAAGTGTTTCGGTCAGTAGGTTCCATCGGCGACTGTGAGCCAAAACCAGGATTGGAGCCAGTGGCATACACACAATCCATTGGGCCCCGGTGCAAAACTGATTCATGGGGCCCCCTCCCCATCGCCGCCCCACCCCAACATGTCGCCGCCCCCCCATCCTGCCTCCACCCCCCCCAACAATCAACCAACATGCCTCCCAACAGTACCGCTTTGTGCGGGACAGGCCGATTTTGGATGGCAATCCTGCTGTCCTGCCAAGCTCTACCTCTGTGCGATTTGTCAGGGGCAAGAGTTGGGAGGTATGTACATTATATGTCATTATAAGCACGCAGAATGAAAAAAAGGATGCATACATACTCCACCAAATACAACTTTATTAGGGACAGTAACAGTTTGGTGTAGGCCAACAATAGTAACTTTTCAATAAACAGTCATGACACAACAAGAAGACCGATCTGCAAAAAGTAACTAAATAACAACCATGCATTAGCACTTTTTAGTAACAATAAAGCAAGATAAAAGAATAAACTGTTAAATCACTTGGTTAGTACAAAACTTTAAAACCATGCAACAAAGGTCAGTATAAACTCAAAACTGCAAGCAAAACTAAGGGCCAAACTGAAGGCCGAACTGAAGGCCGTACTGTTGGCCGAACTGAAGGCCGAATGCAAGGCAGAACTGATAACTTACGAATCCCTTTAAAATGGACACTGCTGTGCTTTCATTTCAGCAAAGTTGTCCACAATGGCTTCAATGTTAAGTTTTCTCGCTCTCTCATTTTCAATACTTAACAGAGCTAGGCCATAAAGTCCCTGTTGTGACATAGTGCTTCTCTAATAATTTTTTATTAACTTTAATTTTGAAAAGGACCTTTCTGCATTTGCAACTGGAACTGGAAAGGTGAGGAACAGTAGAAACGCTATGCACACATCTTGTAGATTGGCTGACAAGGCACAGTTTTTTAAACTAATAGAAGTTGAGAAAGGTCCTTTACAGTGGAGCATCTCTGAATCTCTTCCTGAAATGTTGAACGGAAGCTCAGAAGCTGTCCTGGGAAAGCTGGTGACATGTCCTCTGGGTAGCATTTCTGTAGCTGTGAAGCAGCTTTGAACAAATCATCATCAGTTTCAGAGGCAAGGACTGTAGGCTGAAGTATATAAAATCTTTGCATGACATTGCTCATTCCAGCAAATTGGTTAGACGGCTGGTTGGTCACAATGTCTAAACACCTATAAAACACAGCTATTTTAAAGCATTGTTCAGGATCCTGCAACCTTTCATCTATTAAAAGTTCATCAAAGTGACGCTTCACTTTTCTTACTCTCTTGTTTTCAAACTGCGTCTGGATGCCCCACTTTTCTGCCAGTTCTACCGCTGTTTGTTTTGCTCCATCAAAATTATCCTTATATTTTAAAAGGACTTGAGCTGCCTTTTGTATTAGATGTGCTGCACTGGATAAATCCGAATTTTTTGACTGCAACAATTTAGAAACCACATTTATGGTGTCCAAAATCTAGCTTTGCAGGACAACGAGACAAACAAATTGAAAAGATCCTATTTTTGTTCTAAGGCGAGCAGCATCATCTCTTTCTTTAGGCTTGGTTAACATCAAGTTTATTTTTGTTAAAGCTTGCATAATGTCTACAAAACGAAAGCGTAGAGCAAGCAGTGAATCATGGCGAGATGACCATTGAGTGGGGCAAAGTTTTTTCAATGTAAGTGCGGACTCTGTAGAGAATGATAAAAAATAATGTTCCATCTGCGTATGCTTTCCCCCCAAAAAATATACAATTCCTGCACCACTTCAAAAAAACTAGAAATTTCTGGTATGTTCCCAACAGCATCCTGAAGTACCAGGTTCAGATTGTGAGCTGCACAATGTACATACAAGGCATTTTTTTCTCTCTGTGCAATTCGAGTCTGCACACCTGAATACACCCAACTCATTGTTGCTGCACCATCATAACCCTGGCCACGACATTTTGTTATATTCAGGCCGTTGCTCTCTATGCAAGATACAATGTCATGTTCAAGGGTCATACTCCGTGAGCAGCTCTATAATGGAGAGAAAATTCCCATTGTTGACCTTGCCAATTTTTTCTCTATGACCGCGGAAGGCAAGATTAGCCATTGCCATTGTCAATGTTACATTAACAATTCTATGTAATACTTGCCTCCAATAGTTTTTTTCCTGTCTAATTTGCTTTTCATTTTCCTCATCAATTGTTTTGTTCTTCCTCCACTGTTCATACACTACAAATGCTTCTATATGAGTTTTGGAAGACTCATGAACCTGAATTCTTGCAGAAAGCCTTTGCCATTTCTGAATTCCTTTTGCTCATGCAGGTTCAAATCCTACCTTTTTACGGTCCCCAAAAAGCCAGCATGGTTCACAGTATGCTACATTCAGTTTAGGTGAGTAGCACCGCCACATCACAGGGATCTTAAGGCCTCTTTTTGTAATTCGTTCATAATAGTTTTCAGAAAAGCACCTTCTCTCTTTATCTCGCGGAAAAGGTCCTGGAGGTTTGCACGGGCCATGAGCTATTATAAATCTCTTTATATAATTGGAATCCATTATTGTGATAGGGTAATGTCCCCTATCAGTAACATGTTTCTCTCCCACAACACTGCTTTCTATAGAAGCCTCTGTAGATTTCAACAATTCAAATCACCTGATTTGGTGCTTTCGGTTGACTGCACTATTTCTTTAGTTGGTAGACTCGTGCTACTACCTTCATCAGGGTTATCATCGCTCGCTATATCTAAAGAACTGGAGTAAGTGCACTCACTGATTTTCACCTCTGTGACATCAACAGCACTTTCACAGACATTTCACTTTCAGTGTTAGGCTACATGCACATGCCTATCCTTGTCCGCAAACTAGAACAAAATAGGACATGCGGTGTGCTGTCCGCGTTTTTTGTGGACCCATTGAAATGAATGGGTCTGCATCCTATCCGCAAAAAAAACCGATTAGACACGGAAACAAAATACGGTTGTGTGCATGAGGCCTTACTCTGTACAGGAGGAACACTAGCAGCTGTTGGAGTGGAAAAGTAGCTGCTTATTTTTGGAAGTTTCCCAGTTCTCAAATTCTCTTCCCTTTTCTGTTTACGTTTCTGAGCACCACTCTTATGTTGATATAATGACATACTTGGAAAAAGTAGTTTTCTGTAAATAAAGTACAAAAAAAACTTAACCTAACATTACATGCAAATTTTTTTTATAATTCCACCATAAACTACAGCCCTGAATATGTGTCCCCAGCTCCTCCATGTGTCTCTCCACCCTCCCCTCCGGCTCCAACTCTTTGTAGCATGGCTGAGCAGACTGATGTACTCGGTCTAAAAGGAAGTGCTTGTTGCTCTCAGTGAGCACTTCCAGTCAGACCACGGTCAACTTTGCCAATCTACATGCAGTGACTAGCAAGAGGGGAGCATTGTGCCATGTGGTCCCCTACTGTCGGTCACCTACAAACTGCTCATCCCCACCTGTTGCGGCTGTGAACCGGTCCTGAAGTTATGCAGGCCTACCAGGATTTCTGGCCCTGTGCATCGGCATCACCGCTGCCAGCAAAAAGGTTTGTGCAACTTCCTGCTGGGGGCGGGCCCTCCCCCAGGCAACACATGGAACGGGCTCCCCTCATGCACTGACTGTGGCATTAGTCCAATGGGGCCCGGCGGCAGCCACCAATGTAAGTTCTAAAGAGACCACATATGGTTAGGGCTGCAGCTAACGATTATATGAATAATCGATTCGTTGTTGAAAAAGCTAGTGAGCGAAACGGACGTCGGGCCATCCCTCCAGCCAGGTTGGTTTTTTGCTATGTACTCATCATGCTAGTATCGCTTCTTGTGTGTTAATAGCAAGGGCTAGTGGTACCTTATATAGTATTATGCTTATTGGTCTCTTCAAGCTACCCAGGTTTGAATCATTTAGGCCTGTGGTATATTTTTGCATTTATTGATGAGACTGACATTGAGCACATGGATTGGTTCATTCCTTTCTGATATATCTTCTGGTGTACCACACAAGCAGCGGTAACTATATGCAATAATTATGCATTGACATACGCACTAGCTTGGGGGGGTTTCATCCACACTTCTCTGCATTTCCCTACTGGGTTTTAATTATCTGTTTAATCATTCATTTTGTATGTGTGCATATTTATTCAATAAAGATTTGTACAAACATTACCGCGGGTTGGTTTTGCTTTTGTAGGAGTTTCAATACCAGGAGGGATGTGCAGTACAGGAGGAGCAGGCAAAGGATCATCAGGGTACAGGATCAGGTGAGTATTCAGTAGTCCAACAAATAGCCAAGAACCTAGAATTAACAGGCAACCTTTAGCCAGCAGGCTGACTGTATTTATAGTGGGGTCTGAGGGTCGTGTGACGTGGCCAGCATCGCATGACCGACAAACAGACAAGTCGAGCACCGAGTGATCAGCTCGGCGCTCAAGGCAGACCTAGGAGCAGGGAGCCTCCCAGCTAGCAAAGCTGCCCTGGGAACGAGGCTAAACACAGATCCTTGCTCCCGAAGCTAAGCAGCAGGTCTGCAGCTGATGGGAGACCGAGTGTGCCTTTGGCTCCCCGTGACATTTTGTTGTATATTGCATCACATGTTCGCTATGCCGCCTCCGATATGTTAGATGTACCACCAACAGGTTAAAAACTAGGATCTGCAGACATATTTCGGATATTCCCTATGTTGGAACTAGAAATGTCTCTGCAGTCAGTGCACATTATGCGGCAATACATGGAGGCGACATCGCAGGCATGCAAATTCAGGAATTAGAGAAGGTTAATTCCCCCAAGCGGGGTGGAGACTACAGAAGAAAGCTTCTAAATAGGGAATCATACTGGATCTTTTGTATGGAATTTAGTATGCCAAAGGGTCTAAATCAAAGACATGACCTGGTTCTTCACTATTGACCTAGCATATATATATATATTTGTTTAATGTTTAGCTGCTATTTTTATAAGACTGAATGTTTTGATGACCAGAGAGGGGTGTGACTAGGGTAATTGCAGCCACCTGACAATGCCTGCAGCTATCCATTATGTATATATACCTGTGTGAACACAGTCTTCTTGTGGTCATGATGAAAAATCAGCATTAAAGGGATCCGAAACACGTTGACATGAACTGTCTGTATGGATTTTAATGCACTATGTTGATCAATAAAGCTGCCACGTTTAAACTGAAGCTGGATTATTATTCCAGTGATCCGGACATGCTGCCAAGCCCTGCCCCCTGGCATTGGTGCTTAAAGTGACCATGCCTGAGCCGGACCCGCCGTCCCATCATCCATAACAACTAAAAAGGGGGACATCTGTCAGTCCGTCCTGGCCTTGCGACGGACCAGGAGTCTAAAAACCGGACGTCTGTCCACCCTAAGAGCAGCAGTGGCAGAGAGACTGAGGCCAGCAGCAGCCATTTCAGTCAGATTAAAGCCAAATCTGCAGAGTGGCTGTAATCTGACTAAAATGTCTGCTGCCGGCCTCAGTGAGCCTCTCTGCCACTGCAGAGAGACCTCATATCAGCCAACTCAGCCCCCATCAGACCTCAAATAAGCCCAGAGACCCCCAAGAGACCCCCGGTCAGCCCCATCAGACCTCAGATAAGCCCAAAGACCCCCAATCAGCCCCCATCAGACCTCAGATAAGCCCAAAGACCCCCAGTCAGCCCCCATCAGACCTCAGATCAGCCCAAACACCCCAAGTCAGCCCCCATCAGACCTCAGATCAGCCCAAAGACCCCCAGTCAGCCCCATCAGAACTGAGATAAGCCCAAAGACCCCTAGTCAGCCCCATCAGACCTCAGAAAAACCCAAAGACCCCCATCAGACCCCCACTCAGCCCCCATTAGACCTCAGATCAGCCCAAAGACCCCCATCAGACCTCAGATCAGCCCAAAGACCCCCAGTCAGCCCCCATCAGACCTCAGATCAGCCCAAAGACCCCCAGTCAGCCCTATCAGACCTCAGATCAGCCCAAAGACCCCCATGATGAGACCCCCACTTAGCCCCCATCAGACCTCAGATAAGCCCAAAGACCCCCATGATGAGACCCCCACTCAGCCCCCATCAGACCTCAGATCAGCCCAAAGACCCCCATGATGAGACCCCCATTCAGCCCCCAGATCAGCCCAAAGACCCCCATGATGAGACCCCCACAGCCCCATCAGACCTCAGATCAGCCCAAAGACCCCCATGATGAGACCCCCACTCAGCCCCCAACAGACCTCAGATCTGCCCAAAGACCCACAGGATGAGACCCCCACTCAGCCCTCATCAGATCTCAGATCAGCCCAAAGACCCCCATGATGATACCCCACTCAGCCCCAGATCAGCCCAAAGACCCCCTTGATGGGACCCGCACTCAGCCCCCAGATCAGCCCAAAGACCCCCATGATGAGACCCCCACTCAGCCCCCATCAGACCTCCGATCAGCCCAAAGACCCCCATGATGAGACCCCCACTCAGCCCCCAGATTAGACCTCAGATCAGCCCAAAGACCCCCATGATGAGACCCCCACTCAGCCCCCATCAAACCTCAGATCACCAACCTCTGAACTCACCATAAATCTGTGAGCAATCAAGACCTTTTTCCTCTTCTTCAGTCTTCTTCCGGCTTCTTTGCGCTCTCCTCTCCCTGTCTTCCGGCGCCTTCTCCCCGCTGGAGTGAAATTTCCCTACCCCCGTCTCGGCGTCGCTGTGCGTCTGCACAGGGAAACGTCATGTCCGGTGCGGCCGCCCAACAGGAAGGGACGAGGCACGCCGCATGACTCAATTTGTTAGAACACCGGCCGGGGAGGGGACTCCAGGGAGTGTAGGGTAAAGGGCGGGCCGCGTGGAAACGGAACATTGGGTGGCAGGCCCCGGGCCGGACGTCCGGATCATACTGTCTACGGTGCTACACAAACCCAGCAACACATCACTACTACAGGGCAGGACCAGGGGTCCACAGGCAGCCGGGCCCCCTGGAGTTCCGGGCCTGGTCGCAACTGCGACCCCTGCGACCCCTGAATGTACGCCCCTGATTGGAGCCTACACAGAGATAAGGTATGAGGGAAAGATCTGCACCTGTTCTGTGTTTAGACCAACACTTGTTTTTTCCTCAGAATCACTGATGAAAAACAATGGCCGAACACTGTGTGAATAAGGGTGCATTCACAAGACCATAAGTGTTATACAGTCTGCAAATTGTAGATCCGCAAAACACTGATACCGGCTGTGTGCATTCCGCATTTTGTGCACTGCACATGGCCGGCGCTATATAGAAAATGCCTATTATTGATTGCGGACAAGAATAGGACATGTTCTATATTTAATGCGGGGCCTCGGAACGGAACAATAGATGCGGACATCTTTTGCTGCCCCATTGAAATGAATGGACCCGCACCCGTTCTGCAAAAGTGCAGAATGGATCCGGACGCAGAATTACAGTCATGTGAATGCACCCTAAGGCATCAGCAACATAGAAGTCATGTTGTAAGTTGCAGTAATGCTTTATTTCTACCACTACTGAGATACCTTAAAGCCGAATGCACACGGCCGTGTTTCGTGGCCGAGAGTGGTCCGTGGTACACCGGGCTGGATTCCTGTTCAGAGCAGGAGCGCACGGCGTCATTGGTTGCTATGACGCCGTGCGCTTTATGTCACCGCTGCACTGCTCTGAACAGAAATCCAGCCTGGCATACCACGGACCGCTCTCGGCCACGGAACACGGCCGTGTGCATTCGGCCTAACACAGATTTTTTTTTTGTTCATTTGTTTCCCAAAAGCACAATTAAGCAACTTTCTAAATAGTCTTAATTAACAAATTCTTATCATTTTGCCACTGCAGCATCTGTGCAACTCTTTTAGATAGGTGGCTCTGCTGCTGCTTCTGATAGCACACAGCTAATGGTTGACATAATTCCTCCTCCGATCAGAGTAGCAGTGTTACAGATACCAGCAGGGAGGGGAAGGTTGTTAAGCAGATCAGTACAGAGAGTAATAAAAACTTCAGTCTTTGGATGAGGACAGAGATCACACACACAGTCAGCATTAGATAGAGGAGAGAAATGCAAGGCAAAATCTCCCCTGGGGGGCTGGGGAGGATGGGGATGGAGATCACACAGGAAGCATAAGTAAAAAAGAGAGAGGAGAAATTTGTGCTGTCATAAGGGAGATGAATTCTACAGGAATGGAGCCATGCTGATACATGAGAGCAAGCCAGTAAAGGCAGCAGCATCCTGGACACACAGATCTCATATCTAACATGTATTACTGGGAGGGATACGCCAACAGGAGTCAAAATTAAAACCCGGAGCAGGGTGCAAATTGCATATGGGAAGCACTTTTGAATTTAGAGTATACATTTTATACTTTGTAAATTCTTAAGCTATAGTGGTAGCGCCAAGAAGCCAGAGTATTATATTTTAATGGGGTTTTTGAAGTTGTGACAAATGTGGAGAGATATTCTAAAATGATAAAAGAACATATTTATACTAGTTATGCCTTAGAATTCCAGCACTGCCGCACTGGTCATCACCTCCAGTCCATGTTTACTTATACCATATATGCCACTTACCCCCAAATGGACCATGCCATTTACTGCTCAGGCCAGTGATTGGCTGCAATGGTCACGTGAGGTATACAGCTTCATCACTGCTAAAGAAAAGTAAACACAGAATGGAGGAGAAGGCCTCAAATGGTGGTGGAATAACTAGTGAGTAGAGATGTGCAAAGTTTTGGAGAATTCAATTCTGCAGCTTTGCCGAGTTTTTTGGTAAGCAGTGCTGCTCGCCATCATTGTACCCCTCAGATGCGTGTTCATACAGGATCACGGCATCTGAGAGTAATAATACAGTGTAAAATTAACATAAAAATAAATAAATCATATTTACCACTTCCATTTAATCAAGACGGGCCGGCCGCCGTCATGTTGCATGAAGATTTTATGTGAAATCTCACTCTGCCCGGGATGACGCCATCAAGCTGGCTGGCGTGGTGATGTCACATGTCACCAAGCATGGGATTTCGGCCAAGATCTTCAATCAAGATGGTGACAGCTGGCCCTTCATGAGCAAATGGAGGAGGTAAGTATGATCGATTCGCTACCACAAAGCACAAGTAAAATCTGGCTTTGCGGTGAATCGAATTTATCTTAAAATTTGGATCAAATTCCACTTGGTTGGATTCAATTTGCTCATCTCTACTAGTCAGTATACCTTATTTTATTATTTTAGAACATACCCTCTCCCTTTGAGAAACATTTTAAACATTTTTAAACGATTTAAGCTAATCTCCTGGAACACTGGGCGGCGGGCCCCAGGCCCGGGCCAGGGCAAAACCACATCAAAGTCCGCAAGTAACATATGCATATTTGGTGAGGAACTGCAGAGAAATCCGCACAAAAATCACAGATCAAAATCTGTAAACCTACACCTGTGCGAAGGTAGACTTAAGGTTCTTCGACCTGTTGCGTGTTGGCTGTTTGCCGTCTTGATAACTAAGATGTTGCATTTAGAGTCTCACAAACCTGACTATTGGAAGTGATATGAAATGTGCTTTTTATGTATAGAGGATCGTTTTCATTGATGATAATAATGATTGCTTACACTCACCGAATATGTTCAAATCTGTTTCAAGTTACAATAAATGCCTTATACCTTGACCAATAAGTGTGAAGGTTTCCATAATGAATGCATGATGCTGTATATACCATGTTTATAAATGTATATATGAGCTACAAAATGGGTTAGACTTATTTGTGCATAAAAAAATAAAACATGAAAGATTGAAAATACGACTTGCTCTCATTCTGTCAAGAGATACCATGAACTGTGAAGCTAAACGTGAAAATAACTGTATGCAGTAGTCCTTTATAAATGATATGAAGCTATGGCTTCTGCTTCTTGTAATAATAAAGGAGCACTGACTGACATTGCTGGCAGTCTATA
This sequence comes from Bufo gargarizans, assembly GCF_014858855.1. Classification (NCBI taxonomy): domain Eukaryota; kingdom Metazoa; phylum Chordata; class Amphibia; order Anura; family Bufonidae; genus Bufo; species Bufo gargarizans. The sequence continues at coordinate 612,848,541 of NC_058082.1, read as the reverse complement.
AAGAGAACTCTAAATAATGACTAGAGGAACATCTGCGATTTTAATATGCATTTCCTCCAGTCTCAGGTTAACATTAGATTGACAATATCGCCCTCTGCTGGTGAGACTGGACCAGTGACAGCCTCCCTACAGCTCTGAAAAGGCAAAAAGACAGATCTGATAAATTCATGGTGGCAGTGAACTGGATTAGTGGTTTTGCTAGAAACATGAAGGTATCCAGGCAGAATTTGAATGTAATGATATCTCAGAACTGAAGTGTGACAATAATGAGAAAAGAAGCAGTGAATCATGAACTTTATACAGTTTTACAAAGGCTTAAATAATGGGTTGTGTCATCCACAAGAGTGCTTTTTTCCTATGCATTTTAAGTTTCCTTATGCCTATTATAAGAGTTGCAAAAAAATAAACTTTTGGAGAGGAGCCAGCTTCCTAGTCTCACATATAAACAGGTGCAAGGAAACAAAATGCAGTAGCAAAAAAGAAAGTGCCATTAAAGGGTTTTTCAGAGCGATTTTTTTACTGATGACCTATCCTCTGAATAATGATTGCAATAAAGGACCAGCAGTCACTTTTCGTGGTCTTGCAAATGTTCTTTATATTGCCACATATCTATAATTTGTGACGCATTTCAGCACAAATTGTGCCTTTGTCAAACAGACTGTTTGACAATGGCACGGTTTGTGCCAAAACGCGGCACAGATATAGATATGTGGCAATAAAAAGAACATTTGCAAGACTACGAACAGCGAGTGCTGGTCCTTTATTGCAATCGTTTCCGTGGGATGCCAACCCTAGGACACTCTCACCGCCACGCTACAGCTGCAGTGCCGACTGATTCACAGTCTATCCTCTGAATAAGTCATGAGTATCTGATTGGTGGCGGTCCAGCACCCAGGACCCCCATCGATCAGCTGCTTGAGAAGGCAGCAACACTCGCAATAGCTCTAGCTTTGCCTAGCCCATGTGACGTCACGTTGATCGGCCACATTGCCTAGATACAGCTCAGTGAGAGCCGCTGCCTTCTCAAACAGCTGATCGGTGAGGGTTGTAGGCAGGGGCGGACTGGGAACTTAAAGTGGCCTTGGAAAAATACTAAAAGTGGCTCCATTTTGTAGTTGGGTCCAAATTGATGGAAGGCAGGGCCAGCAATACCATATTGTGGCACATAACACCACCCCAACAAAGCTAAATACCACAGTCCATCACAAAATACTTCTACCAGCAGCACAAAATACATCCCCAAAAACTTCAACTAGCCAGCTGTGAGGAGTGCCCAGGCAGCTCCCTGGGCATCGACCCACCGGGAAATTTCCCTGTAAGGTCTATTGCCAATCTGCCCCTGGCTCTAGGTGTCAGACCCCCACTGACCAGATACTGATGACCTATCCAGAGGATAGTTCATAAGTATTAAAATCCTGGAATCCCCTATAAACTTTAGGTGAACCTCAATTTGGAATGCTGTATTATAAAATGGGGGTCTATTGCATTACATTACCCACTGTATGTTTATTTTTACTCACAGGCTGCAATACAAGGCTGTAACTATATGGTGCGCAATGGCGCCTGCACCCTAGTCCATAGGGAAATCAAAGATCGGTCTGCTACATAACAAAACACTAGCATTATAAATGGCACATAATAAAGAGGGTATTTTTACATATGATTTTGAATTGGAGCCCAGAAGATTCAAGTTACCCCTTTTCTGTCACAGATCTGGTGTTGGATTGACTAATTTGTATAGCTAATAACTTCACAGTCTTTTTGTTCAATCAAGAGATGAGCGAACTTCTTAAGATTTGATTTGTGTCCAATTTTTTTCAAAAAGTTTAGTTCGTACCCAAATCAATTTATCATGAATAAAAGTTGATACAATTGCCCAAAAAGGTATATATATATAACACCTTGGCTTGTTCTCTACGAGCATCCAAAAATGATGCCTTAACGGAAGCAGAATGCCTGCCCCTATATATACACTCACAAGTGTTGTTAGAAGACAGATTAGTGCTTTCTAAATGAGCCTAGATAAAATGCTCCCTTTTAATTGGGAACAGCAGCAGCATAGTGTGGATATGAAGCTGTGAAAGTGGCACTAGGGGCAGCAGATAGTAACAGTGGTGGTGGCCATTAGAGTTGAGCGGACACCTGGATGTTCGGGTTCGAGAAGTTCGGCCGAACTTCCCGGAAATGTTCGGGTTCGGGATCCGAACTTCGTCCCGAACTTCGTCCCGAATCCGAACCCCATTGAAGTCAATGGGGACCCAAACTTTTCGGCACTAAAAAGGCTGTAAAACAGCCCAGGAAAGAGCTAGAAGGCTGCAAAAGGCAGCAACATGTAGGTAAATCCCCTGCAAACAAATCTGGATAGGGAAATGAATAAAAATAAAAATAAAATAAATAAAAATTAACCAATATCAATTGGAGAGAGGTCCCATAGCAGAGAATCAGGCTTCACGTCACCCACCACTGCAACAGTCCATTGGCATATATTTAGGCCCAGCACCCTGGCAGAGGAGAGAGGTCCGGTAACAGAGAATCTGGCTTCATGTCAGCAGAGAATCAGTCTGCATGTCATAGCAGAGAATCAGGCTTCACGTCAGCCACCACTGCAACAGTCCATTGTCATATATTTAGGCCCAGCACCCAGGCAGAGGAGAGAGGTCCCGTAACAGAGAATCTGGCTTCATGTCAGCAGAGAATCAGTCTGCATGTCATAGCAGAGAATCAGGCTTCACGTCAGCCACCACTGCAACAGTCCATTGTCATATATTTAGGCCCAGCACCCAGGCAGAGGAGAGAGGTCCCGTAACAGAGAATCTGGCTTCATGTCAGCAGAGAATCAGTCTGCATGTCATAGCAGAGAATCAGGCTTCACGTCAGCCACCACTGCAACAGTCCATGGTCATATATTTAGGCCCAGCACCCAGGCAGAGGAGAGAGGTCCCGTAACAGAGAATCTGGCTTCATGTCAGCAGAGAATCAGTCTGCATGTCATAGCAGAGAATCAGGCTTCACGTCAGCCACACCTGTAACAGTCCATTGTCATATATTTAGGCCCAGAACCCAGGCAGAGGAGAGAGGTCCCGTAACAGAGAATCTGGCTTCATGTCAGCAGAGAATCAGTCTGCATGTCATAGCAGAGAATCAGGCTTCACGTCAGCCACCACTGCAACAGTCCATTGTCATATTTAGGCCCAGAACCCAGGCAGAGGAGAGAGGTCCCGTAACAGAGAATCTGGCTTCATGTCAGCAGAGAATCAGTCTGCATGTCATAGCAGAGAATCAGGCTTCACGTCAGCCACCACTGCAACAGTCCATTGTCATATATTTAGGCCCAGGCACCCAGGCAGAGGAGATGTTCATTCAACTTTGGGTTGCCCGCAATATAATGGTAAAATGAAAATAAAAATAGGATTGAATGAGGAAGTGCCCTGGAGTACAATAATATATGGTTAAGGGGAGGTAGTTAATGTCTAATCTGCACAAGGGATGGACAGGTCCTGTGGGATCCATGCCTGGTTCATTTTTATGAACGTCAGCTTGTCCACATTGGCTGTAGACAGGCGGCTGCGTTTGTCTGTAATGACGCCTCCTGCCGTGCTGAATACACGTTCAGACAAAACGCTGGCCGCCGGGCAGGCCAGCACCTCCAAGGCATAAAAGGCTAGCTCTGGCCACGTGGACAATTTAGAGACCCAGAAGTTGAATGGGGCCGAACCATCAGTCAGTACGTGGAGGGGTGTGCACACGTACTGTTCCACCATGTTAGTGAAATGTTGCCTCCTGCTAACACGTTGCGTATCAGGTGGTGGTGCAGTTAGCTGTGGCGTGTTGACAAAACTTTTCCACATCTCTGCCATGCTAACCCTGCCCTCAGAGGAGCTGGCCGTGACACAGCTGCCTTGGCGACCTCTTGCTCCTCCTCTGCCTTGCCCTTGGGCTTCCACTTGTTCCCCTGTGACATTTGGGAATGCTCTCAGTAGCGCGTCTACCAACGTGCGCTTGTACTCGCGCATCTTCCTATCACGCTCCAGTGCAGGAAGTAAGGTGGGCACATTGTCTTTGTAGCGTGGATCCAGCAGGGTGGCAACCCAGTAGTCCGCACACGTTAAAATGTGGGCAACTCTGCTGTCGTTGCGCAGGCACTGCAGCATGTAGTCGCTCATGTGTGCCAGGCTGCCCAGGGGTAAGGACAAGCTGTCCTCTGTGGGAGGCGTATCGTCATCGTCCTGCCTTTCCCCCCAGCCACGCACCAGTGATGGGCCCGAGCTGCGTTGGGTGCCACCCCGCTGTGACCATGCTTCATCCTCATCCTCCTCCACCTCCTCCTCATCCTCGTCCTCCTCGTCCTCCAGTAGTGGGCCCTGGCTGGCCACATTTGTACCTGGCCTCTGCTGTTGCAAAAAACCTCCCTCTGAGTCACTTCGAAGAGACTGGCCTGAAAGTGCTAAAAATGACCCCTCTTCCTCCTCCTCCTCCTCCTCCTGGGCCACCTCCTCTTCCATCATCGCCCTAAGTGTTTTCTCAAGGAGACATAGAAGTGGTATTGTAACGCTGATAACGGCGTCATCGCCACTGGCCATGTTGGTGGAGTACTCGAAACAGCGCAACAGGGCACACAGGTCTCGCATGGAGGCCCAGTCATTGGTGGTGAAGTGGTGCTGTTCCGCAGTGCGACTGACCCGTGCGTGCTGCAGCTGAAACTCCACTATGGCCTGCTGCTGCTCGCACAGTCTGTCCAGCATGTGCAAGGTGGAGTTCCACCTGGTGGGCACGTCGCATATGAGGCGGTGAGCGGGAAGGCCGAAGTTACGCTGTAGCGCAGACAGGCGAGCAGCAGCAGGATGTGAACGCCGGAAGCGCGAACAGACGGCCCGCACTTTATGCAGCAGCTCTGACATGTCGGGGTAGTTGTGAATGAACTTCTGCACCACCAAATTCAGCACATGCGCCAAGCAAGGGATGTGCGTCAAACCGGCTAGTCCCAGAGCTGCAACGAGATTTCGCCCATTATCGCACACCACCAGGCCGGGCTTGAGGCTCACCGGCAGCAACCACTCGTCGGTCTGTTGTTCTATACCCCGCCACAACTCCTGTGCGGTGTGGGGCCTGTCCCCCAAACATATGAGTTTCAGAATGGCCTGCTGACGTTTACCCCGGGCTGTGCTGAAGTTGGTGGTGAAGGTGTGTGGCTGACTGGATGAGCAGGTGGAAGAAGAGGAGGAGGAGGAAGCTGAGTAGGAGGAGGTGGCAACAGGAGGCAAAGAATGTTGCCCTGCGATCCTTGGCGGCGGAAGGACGTGCGCCAAACAGCTCTCCGCCTGGGGCCCAGCTGCCACTACATTTACCCAGTGTGCAGTTAGGGAGATATAGCGTCCCTGGCCGTGCTTACTGGTCCACGTATCTGTGGTTAGGTGGACCTTGCCACAGATGGCGTTGCGCAGTGCACACTTGATTTTATCGGATACTTGGTTGTGCAGGGAAGGCACGGCTCTCTTGGAGAAGTAGTGCCGGCTGGGAACAACATACTGTGGGACAGCAAGCGACATGAGCTGTTTGAAGCTGTCTGTGTCCACCAGCCTAAATGACAGCATTTCATAGGCCAGTAGTTTAGAAATGCTGGCATTCAGGGCCAGGGATCGAGGGTGGCTAGGTGGGAATTTACGCTTTCTCTCAAATGTTTGTGAGATGGAGAGCTGAACGCTGCCGTGTGACATGGTTGAGATGCTTGGTGACGGAGGTGGTGGTGTTGGTGGTACATCCCCTGTTTGCTGGGCGGCAGGTGCCAACGTTCCTCCAGAGGCGGAGGAAGAGGCCGAGGCGGCAGCAGCAGAATAGGCCGAGGCGGCAGCAGCAGAAGAGGTAGCAGGGGGAGCCTGAGTGACTTCCTTGGTTTTAAGGTGTTACTCCACTGCAGTTCATGCTTTGCATGCAGGTGCCTGGTCATGCAGGTTGTGCTCAGGTTCAGAACGTTAATGCCTCGCTTCAGGCTCTGATGGCACAGCGTGCAAACCACTCGGGTCTTGTCGTCAGCACATTGTTTGAAGAAGTGCCATGCCAGGGAACTCCTTGAAGCTGCCTTTGGGGTGCTCGGTCCCAGATGGCGGCGGTCAGTAGCAGGCGGAGTCTCTTGGCGGCGGGTGTTCTGCTTTTGCCCACTGCTCCCTCTTTTGCTACGCTGTTGGCTCGGTCTCACCACTGCCTCTTCCTCCGAACTGTGAAAGTCAGTGGCACGACCTTCATTCCATGTGGGGTCTAGGACCTCATCGTCCCCTGCATCGTCTTCCACCCAGTCTTGATCCCTGACCTCCTGTTCAGTCTGCACACTGCAGAAAGACGCAGCAGTTGGCACCTGTGTTTCGTCATCATCAGAGACATGCTGAGGTGGTATTCCCATGTCCTCATCATCAGGAAACATAAGTGGTTGTGCGTCAGTGCATTCTATGTCTTCCACCGCTGGGGAAGGGCTAGGTGGATGCCCTTGGGAAACCCTGCCAGCGGAGTCTTCAAACAGCATAAGAGACTGCTGCATAACTTGAGGCTCAGACAGTTTCCCTGGTATGCATGGGGGTGATGTGACAGACTGATGGGCTTGGTTTTCAGGCGCCATCTGTGCGCTTTCTGCAGAAGACTGGGTGGGAGATAATGTGAACGTGCTGGATCCACTGTCGGCCACCCAATTGACTAATGCCTGTACCTGCTCAGGCCTTACCATCCTTAGAACGGCATTGGGCCCCACCAAATATCGCTGTAAATTATGGCGGCTACTGGGACCTGAGGTAGTTGGTACACTAGGACGTGTGGCTGTGGCAGAACGGCCACGTCCTCCCCCAGCACCAGAGGGTCCACTAACACCACCACGACCATGTCCGCGTCCGCGTCCTTTACTAGATGTTTTCCTCATTGTTATCGTTCACCACAACAACAAAAATATTATTTGGCCCAATGTACTGAATTCAAATTCAGGCCTTTTTTTAAAGACAACTAACTCTATCTGGCTATCTATTTAGGTACCGTATTACACTAATACAGGCACAGCAGTAACCACAGATTTAGCTGACTATAAATTTGAGGCCTATTATTTAGGCGCTGGGTGACAGGTATACGTTTACAGACAGAATTAGACTGGGATATGCACAGTAGCGTGTGTGTGAAGTTATTCAGAATGACCCTATGTGCACCTTGAATCTGATATACCCTTTTAGGGATAGATTTAAAGGAGGTCTGATACAGCAGAAACCACTAATTTAGAGAATTGCTAAATTGGGAATTGTATTTCAACCCAGAACAAAAATGTGCTTTGACGGACACTAAATAACTTGACCAGCCACAGCAGTAACGACAGATTTAGCTGGATATAAATTTGAGGCCTAGTATTTAGGCGCTGGGTGACAGGTATAGGTTTACTGACAGAATTAGACTTGGAAATGCACAGTAGCGTGTGTGTGAAGTTATTCAGAATGACCCTATGTGCACCTTGAATCTGATATACCCTTTAGGGATAGATGTAAAATAGCTCTGATACAGCAGAAACCACTAAATTAGGAAATTTCTAAATTGGGAATTGTATTTCAACCCAGAACAAAAACTGTGCTTTGACGGACACTAAATAACTTGACCAGCCACAGCAGTAACGACAGATTTAGCTGGATATAAATTTGAGGCCTAGTATTTAGGCGCTGGGTGACAGGTATAGGTTTACTGACAGAATTAGACTTGGAAATGCACAGTAGCGTGTGTGTGAAGTTATTCTTAATGACCCTATGTGCACCTTGAATCTGATATACCCTTTTAGGGATAGATTTAAAATAGCTCTGATACAGCAGAAACCACTAAATTAGGAAATTGCGAAATTGGGAATTGTATTTCAACCCAGAACAAAAACTGTGCTTTGACGGACACTAAATAACTTGACCAGCCACAGCAGTAACGACAGATTTAGCTGGATATAAATTTGAGGCCTAGTATTTAGGCGCTGGGTGACAGGTATAGGTTTACTGACAGAATTAGACTTGGAAATGCACAGTAGCATGTGTGTGAAGTTATTCAGAATGACCCTATGTGCACCTTGAATCTGATATACCCTTTTAGGGATAGATTTAAAATAGCTCTGATACAGCAGAAACCACTAAATTAGGAAATTGCGAAATTGGGAATTGTATTTCAACCCAGAACAAAAAATGTGCTTTGACGGACACTAAATAACTTGACCAGCCACAGCAGTAACGACAGATTTAGCTGGATATAAATTTGAGGCCTATTATTTAGGCGCTGGGTGACAGGTATACGTTTACTGACAGAATTAGACTGGGATATGGCCAAAAAATAACCACACTATTGATGGTTAAATGCACTTGGTGTGACAGCTTGACCAACCACACTATTGAGGGTTAAATGCACTTGGTGACAGGCTCAGCTTGCCCCTGATGTAGTATATGGCCAAAAAATAACCAGACTATTGATGGTTAAATGCACTTGGTGTGACAGCTTGACCCTGATGTAGGATTTAGCCAAAAAAACAACCACACCATTGAGGGTTAAATGCACTTGGTGACAGGCTCAGCTTGCCCCTGATGTAGTATATGGCCAAAAAATAACCACACTATTGCTGGTTAAATGCACTTGGTGTGACAGCTTGACCCTGATGTAGGATTTAGCCAAAAAACAACCACACCATTGAGGGTTAAATGCACTTGGTGACAGGCTCAGCTTGCCCTTGATGTAGTATATGGCCAAAAAATAACCACACTATTGCTGGTTAAATGCACTTGGTGTGACAGCTTCACCCTGATGTAGGATTTAGCCAAAAAACAACCACACCATTGAGGGTTAAATGCACTTGGTGGCAGCTTGTGCTGGCGCACCACAAGACACAAAATGGCCGCCGATCACCCCAGAAAAAAGTGACTGAAAAACGCTCTGGGCAGCCAAAAAACAGTGAGCAATTCAATATCAGCAGTTCAATCATCCACAGCTGCAGATCGATCTCTGAATGAAGTCTTTTGGAGGAGTTAATCACTGCCTAATCTCGCCCTAACGTCGCGGCTGCAACCTCTCCCTATACTGATCAGAGCAGAGTGACGTGCGGCGCTATGTGACTCCAGCTTAAATAGAGGCTGGGTCACATGGTGCTCTGGCCAATCACAGCCATGCCAATAGTAGGCATGGCTGTGACGGCCTCTTGGGGCAAGTAGTATGACGCTTGTTGATTGGCTGCTTTGCAGCCTTTCAAAAAGCGCCAAGAAAGCGACGAACACCGAACCCGAACCCGGACTTTTACGAAAATGTCCGGGTTCGGGTCCGTGTCACGGACACCCCAAAATTTGGTACGAACCCGAACTATACAGTTCGGGTTCGCTCATCCCTAGTGGCCATAGCAGCAGCATCCATTTGGTACAGAACATGATGGCTGGCAGGCAGACAGTAGCAGTGGTATGATGAAGGAGAGTACCTTCTCCTTCAATAATGCAGCAAGTTTAGAAGATTGTCCCCTGCAAAATATGGCACAGCTGCACAGGGGCATTGCATGCATTCTCTTGATGGGGGTGAGCAAGACGTCTGATGCAGTGGAGAAAGTGGCACAGGTATGGTAGAAGATTAGTGCAGTGCTGCTGTGAAAATAATTTCAAGGATTGGTCTGCAAACTTGGTCCAGAAGCATGGGCAGCAGTCTCTGCTGAAAGCAAGGTGCCTGACAGAGATTAATAGAGGAACATTCAGAAGTCTGCAGCTGAACCGATGAGAAGAGGGGAAGAGATGTTGCCTCCAATCTGCAAGCAGGATGCCACCATTAGCTGCAGGGGGCCAGGATGGAATTTTGTCAAGAGGAACCTCCATCCATCTATATATGTTAACATCATTCCTGCACCAGGAGGTCCCTCCCCAGAAATACAGTATGGACTATATTGGGTTTCAAGAACTATAACTCTCAGTGGGTAACACTAAGAATGACAGCAAGCATGAACCTAAGTACCCAGTGTGTCAGTAACCACCAAGCATTTTTGCATTCTGTATGTGAAAAGGCTGTACCAGTTATGCATGTGGGCACCTAGATGGAGAAAAAGAAAAGCTTATCTTCTTTAAAAATGTACATTCGGCTGCCTGTCTTTATTCTGTGCACAATCAAATAAACCGGCATCCCTTGGTCATATCAACTGGTCCAGGCAATATAATGCTAATTTAGCACTCATTCAGGCAAATCATCTGCCCATAGGACCTTAATTCAGGATAGCTTCATAACTACCAAGTACAGACCCCATTTTGGCATCAAGACCAAAGGCTATTGTGAGATAAATATAACTAATAACACTTGGATACCTATGACCGTTACACACAAGACTGGTGGTAAACAATAATAATGGTTTAAAACAATGTTTCTCAGTCAAGTCGATGACTATTCTCAGGGTAGTGGCATATGGGGGCCCACTTTGACAGGGTATAGTATGGGGATACTTTCTAGAATGTACTGTGTATATTAGCATTTCTGAATGTGGGGGGAAACACTTGCATCCACTAAAGGTTTAGGACAAAAGCAAAGGTGACTGCTTGATAGTAAACTTTGCCACTGATTTACTGTATGTGACTGGCAGATACTTTACCACCATGTAAACCAAGCAAATGCTAGGGGCCCTAGAAATAAGAGAGCGACACACAAACACACACACACTAGCTGTAAGCAGTTGGCTGAAAAAAAAGTGGCTAAAAGGGTGGGCATATAGCTTGTTCAGCTGCATAGGGGCCCAGTGGCTCTTCCCAGCTGTACAACAGAGTCCAAGCTACTCTGCTAAACTTAAATTGGGGTGTAGCGGTACAACAGGAGAAGAGCTCAATGGTGCAATGGAGAAGAGCTTAGTACGATGGAGGCCCCAAGATATAACTTTACTAGGTGCCATAGAAATGCCAGATCAGCTTATAAGCATGACAAAGACAAATGGTAAAAAAGTAGAATGAGAATTATGAAATTATTTTGTCAAACTCACATCAACCTTTCATCCTATTGCAAAATGCCCATACAATAGGGATTATACATGGTCATGAAGACTAATTTAAACTCCTTCCATCAAATAGACCACACCTTTAAACGTGTACAGCCTTAAAGTGTCTGATTTTTATAGTAAAGCAAAAAAAACGATGGTGCATTGCTCTTCCTTGGGTGACCTCCTGTCACTCTTACAGCAACGTGAGCAGAGTGAGCACCTGTTCAACATGGAAATACATATATATATATATATATATATAAAACAGCAAATACCGCAGCAGCACAGTCAGACAGTGTGCACTGGGTGCAACTCCTCACAGAGGTCGACTTCTCCTCCAAAATATCTACCTTTCAAAGAACGAGGCAGCACTTCCAGATTTCGGTGACAGGGTGAAGAGCCCAAAACTTTATTCCCAGCAACGTTTCGGCCTACTCAATGAGGCCTTTGTCAAGCTACACAACAGTGCAAAACCACTTCAGCCATGTGCTGGGGTGGTGGAGATACATAGATGATGTGTTTGTTATCTGGGACGGCACTGAGAGTGAATTGGTAGAGTTTCATGAGTTTCTAAATAAGATGGATCCTGAGATTCAGTTTACTCTCACGCACTCCACCAAGCAGGTTCAATTTTTGAACACTATGGTTAATAAGCAAGGGACCGGATTGGTGACCGATTTGTTCACCAAACCGACGGACTTTAACAAATTATTGAAATTTGAAAGTTGCCACCCGTGGTCCATGGTAAAGTCACTGAAGCCAGTTCCTCCGTGTTCAGCGTTTTGTGAAGGATCCTCAACTATGCGAGAAGAGATTGTCAGAAATGGCTGACAAATTTACCAACAATTGGACATTTGGACAATTTTGAGCCCAAGGGCACTAAGACAATCAGTAAGCAGGTTTCAAGCAGGGTGCCATTCATTTCCACATACACCGAGGGTAGCTACCAGATAGCAGGGGTTATTAAAATACACTGGTCCATACTTAGCAGCAATTTTGGTAGTGTTAAGGAATTTACTGTGCCCCCTCTAATGTCATATAGGAGATCGAGCAGTTTACGTGACAAATTGGTTAGGGCTGAGGTAGCTGGAGATAGGACATCCATTCAAACGCATATAGGTCACAAGAAATATGGATGCTACCCGTGTCTTAGCTGCGTGAATTGCAGCTATATGCTGAAAGGGGATAAATGTATGCACCCGGTATTGAATACCCAGTTTGAAATACGACACTTCCTGACATGTAATAGTTCATTTGTTGTCTACCTTCTATCTTGCCCCTGTAAACTCCTCTATGTGGGGGAGACTTAAAAGGGGAGGTAATAAGGAGCTAATATTGAAGCAGCGTGAGATAATGTGGATTCATCGATTACGTACATTGAAACCTCATGGCCTTAATGCAGAATGTAGATGGGATCTGTGTGGATAGGATGTGTGGGTGGCTCTTCTGACATGGGGGATCTACTCTGTCTTGTCTGGTGTGGGGGATATACAACAGTGCTAGTTTTGATTCAACTGATGTGTATCTCCATTCTCTCATTTTGATTTTTCAGAGAATCTGGATAAGCTTAATGGTCCTTTGTCTACTGTAGTGAGCGATACCGCTAATGGATCTGCGGACACCGCGAGTGTGGCTGGGTCCTTGTATAAAGAACAGGTGGACCCCAGTGGGTGACTCCATGGACATATCACATGAAGCAGGATACTTATTTGGGTGTAACTCACAGAATTAATTGTTACCATGTTGGTGGTGGAATGCCGAGATACTGGTCATAAGCCAATATTGCCAGTCAGTATGAATGGTATTCACCATGATTTTGTGTAAGCTGATGGGAAGGGTTTATTTCTTTGGAGCAGCACTAGTGAGTCAAGTGGGAGGGGGTTGGCCGAGGGTGCAACTATAGGTCTCGTTCTGACCTCTTTATGATCAGGCGATTTGAGATTGGCTATGTTGCTATTGACAACGCAGTGCCATCCGTTTTCACCCCTCGGCCCCCTCACCCACTGATGTATAGCTGATGAGTTACCTATGTGGAAAGTATGCATGTATGTGATGGTCCTGTTGCCCCACTGTTGTCCTCACCGGGATGTATACATCCCAGGTTGCCATGGCCACTGGCACGCCCCCTCGACGCGGTGTGACTGGAGCCGTGTCACATGTCCTTACTCTTCTCCCTTTGCTTCCGCGTGCGCAATGCGCTCCACTGAATGACGCTGCGTTTCAGGGAGCGTGTGAGCGTGGGTGCGTAGCGGTAGTCGGCAGGAGGATGAGGTACGTCTGGCCCGGCGCATGCGCATGGCAGAGATGGGGACGCCAACACTCGCGGCCACCATAGATCCATTGGCGGTATGCAACACTATTTTAAATGTCATAGGATACAGCTGTATCCTTCTTAATAGGTTTTTAACCTCTTACGCACTGAGCACTTTTATAATTCATATGAGATAAGATTATTGGCCCCTTTTGTTTGAAGTTAAGGGCTATAGATATTTATATAGGAAATACTACCTGTATTGCATAACACTGATTGTCTGTATAATCACTAGAAATATGGGTTTTACATTTGACATGCATAAGTATGTATCACTAGTATTTATGTGGCACTGAATATCATGTGATGTTATTGCTGGAAGTCATGTGACTTTATTGCTAACATGTGAGTTCACTAATTACACTGTGTTTGCACTGAGTTGTGGGTATATATACCCAGTATTTTGCACTGTTGTGTAGCTTGACAAAGGCCTCATTGAGTAGGCCGAAACGTTGCTGGGAATAAAGTTTTGGGGTCTTCACCCTGTCACCGAAATCTGGAAGTGCTGCCTCGTTCTTTGAAAGGTATATATATATATATATATATATAAAATTAAAAACAAATAAATAAGGTTATTATGAATATGCAATCCAATTCTGTAAAAATGAAAGCAATACTAATATTGATTAAAAATTATAAACTAAACTCTCCATTTATACCATTAGGAAATAGTGATTGGATGAATCCAAAAGGTCTCCAACTTTGTCAAGAGCCAATTCCCCCCACATCCAGGAATTGGTATTGGCTCTAATGCTTGAAATAATTGTCGAATATTATATTTAAAAGCAACAACATGATGAGTGATAGATAAGGAAAGAATGGATTTGTGGGTAGATACGTGGTCCATGTACGCTGGGACTAACATAATAATGCACATTTGTCTATGCTTATAACTGTCTTCACCCAACATTTTATGTCACTAGATCCTGCCTATCTAGTCCATGAACATTACTATATAATTTTATACTGCTCTTCTCCAGGTATTTAAAAGTTTCCACACAATAAGGTTAACATTAAGGTAACTATTACATTAAACTTACAGATTACTAATCTGCATTCTAGCTCGCTCTCATTGTAAAATATGTCAATAACCCGAAACTTATGACAACACAATCACTGAGATGAACGACCTTTGCAGAATCATCTTAAGATAATGGGGAGTGCACTTGGTTTAGTCATTTGACAGGGCTTAATGCTGCATGGAAACTCGATAAGCATTGTACAGGAGGTTAATGGCAAAATGATTGATATTAGATTTCTTGAATATAATATGGTGTCAAGGAAATGAACAAAAATGTTCTTACATACTCGTATTTGTGTCAGAGTATTACAAACCACAGCTTTCTAAAATTCAATAAATGTGTTTCATGAGTCAGAGAAACTAAATACAATTTTGGATGAGCATACCGGAGCTGTCATTGTGTAATGCTAATACTGAAAACCTGGCCAATTGCCTACTTCATCATATATAAGAAGCCATTTGTTCAGTACTGTCAAAATCATGGCTTTTGAAACACATCAGGAGTGCTGAACAGATTTTCATCAATCCATATACAGGTAGATATTGTTTTCCATCTATTAACAGAAAAACATTATTGTAGTAGTACAACTCATTTTCCCTGATTGCAATCTTTCCAAATCCAGTGGTGTCCACTCATATGACTAAACTGAATCCCACCAATCGGTCTCATTGCTAGTAAATTGTTTTCACACCTCAAAAAATATTTTTTTATAGTGGATCCCCAGACTGACCCAATTATTTCTCAGTATATGTGGGGGAGTTACAGTCATGCCAAAAGGTAACATCACCATTATGTAAAGTTTGAATGATTGATGGGCAAAAATGGTCACATCAAAGTCATGTTTTAGATGTCATCAAGATGCTGTGGGGGGTGCATGAAATGAACTGTGGATGCAAGAAGACCTCAACCATCACACATCAGAAAATATGACCAAGAAAAAATGTGAAAATGAGACAACAAACTGGTATTTTCTTGCCCGACTCTTTAGCAATTTGGTGAACGTTGGCACAAGTTCAACTGGTGTCCACTGTCAACAAACATATATACAGAAATACAAAACTAGGGACAGAGCTCAATAGTTTAGATGCAACTTAGACTAAAGGATGCCATACACATTAGTGTAATGTTGGCCGAATCTGCCAAAAGCGATGGGTTCAGCCAACAGCCTAATGTTTGTGTGAAGCCCTAAAACTCTTCCATGACAGAAAATGACAGGGAAAAGAAGAATTAGGAAAAGTGAACATTTTCACCCTCTCTTTTTTGTTCTCCCCAAAGATAAGTCACCCCCAAGGTTGTCTAGAAGTAGCTTTCTTCCCTCTCCCTATTGAATACATATACTGTACCCTTTCGACCGAACCAAAGGTCTATGTGTGTGGTGGAGTTGGGTGGGAGTCGGGAGAGATTGTTCAGTCAATAGCTATTGAATGTGTATGGCAGCCTGTATTTATTAGAGATCAAAAGTCACAGGTAAGATAATAGCATAGAGATGATTTGGGCAAGCCTGCCTATTATCAGGGTGATTTTAGTTCAGTATAGAGGGTCCGGTATCCACCATAGCATACTACACTGTCTACGGGTTCCTCTAAACTCCACTTACCAAGTTGGGAAACAACCCATCCTAAAATCTCTACATGTTAGGAGATTACCTTAATAATAGGCTGATCACAAAAGTACCCCCTTGCTGGGACCCCTAATGATCAGCTATTATTTTGGTGAACCTGGCAGTAAGTGTTCAATATACTTGCAGCACCACCAAATGGTATTGCATTTTGCTGAGTCCATTCAAGTTAATTGGTTGTCTGCATATAGATAGATCCCCCAGAGTTGCTCTTTGTAGTTGCTTTCATCATTGGCTAAGAGATGAGGAACTGGAATAGAGAACCATCCACCCTCCATTAATTCAGAATTATCAAATAGGGTATATTAAAATGGGGATTCTAAAGTGGACAACCGCATTATGAAAATGCTGTTCAGCTATTCTATAGCAAGAGGGCCATATAATATTCTAGTACAAATGATCTTTACTCCATATGATCTTAAGCAAAAATAAAGTTAACATTTTTTCTACTTTTCTACTTTTTACAGAGTGATTCCCAGAGTTGTACCCCTTAAGATGTCCCTCATGTGTGATCTACATAGGCATATAGAAGTTTCTTTATCTCCCATTTATTTTATGCCAGAACTGTGGGGCCTGATAATGACAACTGCTACTACTGGACCAGATGTTAAATGCCCCTAGTGGTTCAGATTTAAAAAAATTAGAAGGTAAGCTGAAATCAATCTTGATTTAAGTTTCTCTACAATCCACCAGAAATTGCATAGTTACCAACAGTCTCACATTTTCCAGGATACTGCCACATTTTTTGAGACAATTTCTATAAATTTTAGTTTTTCCAGGCAAAAAATGAGTGAGTTTTATGAGTGGGTTTGGTGTGTGGCCAAGGTGGGGCAAATAATAAGCGGGCTGCAAGAGATCGGATCCCACTAATCTGATAATAATTGCCTATTGTTAGGATAGGCCACCAATATTGTAGTCGCTGAAAATTCTCTATACTGGTGTAGGACTAGGCTATTTTTCATTTTTTTCTTCATGTTGGCCAAGAGCTATAACTGTTTTACTTTTCCATTCACATTGATGTATGAGAACTTGTTTTTTGTGGGACAATTTTATTTTTTAAGACCATTCAATTTACAATAAATCGGGTTACATGTTTAGCAAATACAATAAAACCTGATGCGGTTTTAAATGCCTTTTTTTTAATTAAATTTTGAATTTGTGGTCAAAAGCATCTCATCTCACATAGCCCCTAGTTTTACTACATTATCCCTCTCTCACTACTGGACTGGTAAGTTCATATTTGCATGCATATACATATATATAGGGTAACTGTCATGTTTTAATAAAAAAAAATAATTATGCATATTTTACTGCTGCAGCAGCATTATGCATAAAGCAATCTTAAGTATCTTCACATACCACTGTTTTCCTTGAGTTTTTCCCCTAGTTATGGCTGTTTAAACATTTACAATATGAAGACCTTCTCAAGATGGCTTCTCTGCCAGTTCTCTGAGGCCAAAAATGCTTACCCTCACTTCCCATACACTTGCTATAGCCAGCAGCTCTCTGCCAACCAATCAGATTGGATTACTCCTCACTCTGAAGCCCATAGCAACTTTTAAGGGAGCACTGGAAAGGGACAGAGGACATTTATGAAAGCTGTTATTATAAGGTAATTACAGATCTTTTGACAATCATTGACAGACTAACTCAGATATACATGCCTAGCTCTAATAAACTAGCAAATACATTTTAAAAAATGACAGTTGCCCTTTAAGGGGCTATTCAACCCTTTACAAGTGATGTCCGATCCTCAAGATAGACCATCACTATTTGACATGACCACCACAGCCCTGCCAATCAGCTGTTCTGTAGTAGTTCTGCCATTGGAACTCTACTTGCTGTGCAGTGGCTAGAGCAGGTTACTGCTGTGCTGCTTCTATTGAAGTTAAGTAGGAGAACTTTGGTGGGTATTATATACTGTAGTTGCCAACTGTCCTAAATTTGGTGGGACTGTCCCTGATTTTCAAAGACAGTCCAGACAAATTTGTGCTGTCCCAGGCCAAAAATAGGTGGGACTAATGGAAACACTACCCATAAATGGACTCCACAAACACAAGGAAGAACGTTCTCTGAGCAGATAAGGCTAAAATTAAACTTTTTTTTGTCATCATATGAAAAGCTGTGAATCCACGCCATACAGCCCTCCAGCACCATAGATGTTAAGCTTGCACTGATGCTTCATCTTGCTGGATTTGTGGCTGTAGACCCAGTTTGAACAGTCTTTTATTCCTTCTGTGGCAAACATACAATCTTCTGTTAATCTATTCTGTTCATAAAACCTCACCTCATCTCCCAGATGGTCAGTTTCAAATATTTTTCATTTTTCTTTATTTTCTTTTTTCATTAAAGGGGTTGTCCCATGAAAATACTCTACATTTTGTAAACTAGCACCTTGATCTGAATACTTTTGTAATTAAATGTAATTAAACATTTAGTATAGTCATTGAGTTATTTAATAAAATGTATAGTGCAGTGCCAGCTACTGTTTGTTGTTTTCTGTAATACTTTGTCCACCTCAGTAACATCGCTGAGGTGGACGCACATGCTCAGTTTAATCCCACAACTGCCATCATCTATAGATACTATTAAAAGATGTAATTACTGGGAGAAAGATGAAGCAGAAAGCACACAACCCATGAAAAAGGATACACCCCTAAGATTCCAGTCTGAAATAAATCTAGCAGAGAAATTGGAGCAATGATCTCTGGATTCATGTGAGGTACAGGACTAGCTTTGTTAGAATGTCATGTACTACATGATTCCTGGTTTTCATTTCATTTTTTACGTTAATCATGGGATGACATCTTTAAAATGTTCATTACAGCTATAGAAGAAGAAGAGGAAAATCCCTTTATTGTCCCTCAGTGGGGAAATTTTATATATAACCTTTTAAAAAATAAAATGTTCAGCTATCATCTCACAGTGGGTATTTTCCTTTGATGTTATGCTTATTATTGGAGCCCTCACACAGTTCTATCAATGGAAATGAAAAAGGTTATTACTTTCAGAATATGACAACACGAAAACAAATATCACCAACCATGAAAATGCAGCTTGTTATAGAGCAGGAGGAGCTGAACAGATTTCTATAAAGTTTTATAGAAACAGATTCAGTATAACTTACATCTCATTCTGTGTGTAGGGAGTGTTATTGGAAGATTTTTATTAGAAAATTTTCTGAGATCCAAAAGTCCTTTTAAGGACTATTGTGTGTGACTGCAGCAATATATATTTTTAGCGCATCCTGCGCTAAATAGCATCTAATAGGCCGCTGCGGACAGTTAAATTATCCGCGCCACATCTCCTGTGTAAAGTGTGCACATCCAAAAAATATCTGTGACATCCAGTGTACTTTTTCCATAGACGGTGTCCACTGCGGACAGTTAAATTATCCGCGCCACATTTCCTGTGTAAAGTGTGCGCATCCCTAAAATATCAGTGACATCCAGTGTACTTTTTCCATAGACGGTGTCCGCTGCGGACAGTTAAATTATCTGCGCCACATCTGTGTAAAGTGTGCACATCCCTAAAATATCAGTGACATCCAGTGTACTTTTTCCATAGACGGTGTCCGCTGCGGACAGTTAAATTATCCGTGCCACATTTCCTGTGTAAAGTGTGCGCATCCCTAAAATATCAGTGACATCCAGTGTACTTTTTCCATATACGGTGTCCGCTGCGAACAGTTAAATTATCTGCGCCACATCTCCTGTGTAAAGTGTGCACATCCAAAAAATATCTGTGACATCCAGTGTACTTTTTCCGTAGACGGTGTCCGCTGCCTACAGTGACATTAGCTGCGCCACATCTCCAGAGTAAAGTGTGCGCATCAAAAAATATCTGACATCCAGTGTACTTTTTCGGTAGATGGTGTTCGCAGCGGACAGTGACATTAGTTGAGCCACATCTCCAGTGTAAAGTGTGCGCATCCAAAAAATATCTGACATCCAGTGTACTTTTTCCGTAGATGGTGTCCACTGCGGACAGTGACATTAGCTGCGCCACATCTTCAGTATAACGTGTGCGCATCTGTGACAGTGTACTTTTTCAATAGACGGTGTCCGTTTCTGACAGTGACATGACCAGTGCCACATCTGCAGTGTAACGAGTTAAAAAATGTATCTGTGACTTACAGTGTACTTTTTTTGCGTAGACGCTGCGGACAGCGACATTACCGGTGGTACCTCTCCTGTATAACGTTTCCTCATCCCAAACACCTGATGACAGTGGGGAATTACTTTTTAATAAGGTGGATGATTATGAGACACAGTTGCCAATAACTCAACGGCAATTACTGTCTCAAGAGGTTGATGAAGAGGATGAGACACAGTTGTCAATAACTGAGGTAGTGATTTTGGTCAACAAGTCAGGAGGATGAGCAGAGTGAGGAAGTGGAAGGGGAGGTGGTAGACAATAAAGTCAATGATCCAATCTGGGAAGGTGGAAAGCCGAGCGAGGACAGCAGTACAGAGGGGAAGGGATCTGCTGCACCACAACAGGCTGGAAGACGCAGTGGGGTGGCAAAAGGGAGAAGGCGGGCCACACCAAACAGGTCCGCAACTCTTCCCTAGAGCACACCCTTGCGGAAATCCTCCTTGCCAAGGGGTAAGTGTTTCGCAGTCTTCTGCTTTTTTGAGGAAAGAATTGTAATTTGCAACCTGTGTCATACAAAAATGAACAGGGGTGTGAACACTAGCAACCTCACCACCACCAGAATGATCCGCCACATGGCATCAAGGCACCGTGGGCCGAACGCCTGGGTCCATAATCTGTGTCTGTGGGTCACACCACTGCCTCCTCTTTCGTTGTGTTACGTGCTGGCCAATCCCCTGTCGAAGGCGCAGCCCCGAATGCCTCCCGCCCTGAACCTGGACCTTTGCAAGCACCATCATCAGTGACCACATCCACTTCTGTATTCCAGCGCAGCGTCCAAATGTCATTACCCCAGGCATTTGAATTAAACTTAGTGGTTCAGCGGTTTCTCAAAACCTACCCAATTTGCCTTAGCTAATGGAGAAGGTGTGCCGCGTGTGTGCCCATTTCCACACGTCATCGACAGCTTCAGACGGTCTGTCAATGCTGCAGCGCGCTTGAAATTGCCGGCTGTTGTGTGACATGCCGTTCCAGCGCGTTGACCAGGCTTGGTGAGCAGTAGAGGGCAGTAGTAGAATACCAGCTGCAACATGGGCATCACCTTTCCAGTCAGCTTGCGCTATTCACAAGCGAGGAGTGGGCATGGATTTCTGACCTCTGTGAGGCTTTAAGAAACTTTGAGGAATCAACACAGATGGTGAGCGGCGATAACGCTATTATCAGCGTAAACATCCCACTACTGTGTCTACTCAAACGCTCGCTGCTCACAATTAAGGACGACGCTTTGCATGTGGAAGAGGTGGAAAAGGGGGAAGACATTACACAGGGTGATAGCCAGACCACTCTCAGTTTGTCTTCTCAGCACGAATTGGACGATGAAGAGGAGGAGGAGGAGCAGGAGACGGTTGCCTCCGCTTCAGAGGGTAGTACCCATGGAAGTTTAATTCCATCTATTCAAAGTGGGTGGACAGAAGAGGAGGAAGAGGATGTGGAGATTGAGACCTATCCTCCTGATGACGACAAAAAATGATTGCCTGTTGGTACTCTGGCACACATGGCTGACTTTATTTTAGGCTTCCTTTCCCGCGACATGCGCGTTTTACGCATTTAAGACAACACGGATTACTAGTTGTTCACCCTTCTCGACCCCCATTACGAAAAGAACTTCTCATCTCTCATTCCTCTGATAGAGAAGACGAGCAAAACTGTGCAATACCAGAAGATCCTTGTTGAAAAATTGCTCCAAAAATTTCCATCTGACAATGCTGGTGGCAGAGTTCGTAGTTCCTTGGCCAACCAAGGAGGGGAGACAAGGGGAACACACAGCAGTTCCAACAGAGGCAGGGCAACACTCTCCAAAGCCTGGGACAGTTTCATTACACCCCGCCAGCACCATGACCCTGATGAGCAGCCTAGTGTCACAAGGAGGGAAAATTTTGGGAAGATGGTTAAGGAGTACATAGCAGACCATGTCAGCGTCCTCAATGATCCCTCAGTGTCTTACAACTACTGGGTGTCCAAGCTGGACACGTGGCTCCAGGGCCGGCGCTACCATAAGGCAGACCAAGCGGCTGCTTTAGGGCGCACCCTGGGGGAGGGCGGAAAAATGAACCTTCTTTTTTTAAAATCACTTACTTGTGAGTTTCGCTGCAGTGCCGCCGTCTGCCTACCCCAGCTTGCGTGCGCCGTGTGGCCCCGACCCTCACTGACAGCACAGCAACACGGTCACAGGGTCAGGCCATGGGTGTGTGACTGACGAGTTGCACAGCGGCGGCGGGCGGCAGCAGGGACTGGAGCTTACTGTGTCTGTCTGACACACACAGCCAGATTGCCCTAGCAGCAGGACAGGTGGGTAGGTGATCACTGATGAGCGCACTAGCGCCAGAGTGCACGGCATAAATGTTTTTTGATAAAGGAAGGGGAGAAATGTGACATGGAGGGCTGATGTGACATAGGTGATTTGACATGGAGGGGGCAAAATGTGACATTGAGGCCTTGAGGGGGAGAAATGTGACATTGAGGGGGTAAAATTTTACATGGAGGGGGAGAAAGTTGACATGGAGGGGGAGAATTGTGACATGGGGAGAAATGTGACATGGGGGTGATGTGACAGAGTGGATTATGTAAAAATGAGGGGGAGAAATGGGGGAGAAATGTGACATGAAGGGGGGGAAATGTTACATGGAGTGGGAGAAATGTGACATGGGGGCATGATGGCTTACATAGGGGCATAATGGCTTACATGGGGGGCTGATGGATGGGGTTTGATGGCTGACATGGGGTTAATGGTTGAAATGGGGGCTAATGGCTGACATGGGGGGCTAATGGCTGACATGGGGGACATGATGGCTGACATGGGGGCATGATGGCTGACATGGGGGGCTGATGTCTGACATGGAGGTCTGATCTGAGGCATTTGGGGTCTGATCTGAGGTCTGAATAACATTGGGGGTCTGATTGTTGGTTTGACCTGAGGTGTAATGGAAATTATTTTTTTCTTATTATCCTCCTCTAAAACCTAGTTGCGTCTTAGAGGGCGAAAAATACGGTCCTTAAAACAGTGATTGTCTGAAGCAGAGAGAAGATACCAGGACCACACAGATGCCAGATGCTGCAGAAGGGACCAGGGCCAGGTGAGCTGCGAGGAGGGGTCCTTCTGCGTGCGTTCTGTATTTATCTCACACCAATCAATTGCAAGGGCTGTTATCGTCTGAAAGTATGAACAAGAATAGGACTTACTCTGTAATTTGCAGAACCGTTGCAAAAATTCAGCCCCATAGAAGTAAATGAGTCCGAAAATGGCGTGTGCATGCACTATTTGCCTTCTTATGGTTCTTTACATTGATTTTGGTTTTGTTTTTTAATTGTACCTTTTTCTGCTGCGATACTGCAGCTAAATAGATGAACAAACACTATTGGAATAACTAATTGCAACTGGTGTGACATACCTGTTGCCCCCCCCCCCCAAAAAAAAAAACTGATTGAGGGGTAAAATATACCTATAATATACCTTCTAACATAGAAAGTATATTATAGTGCTTTTGTACTGTGCAGCATTTGTGTGCGGTTCTGCTGAGATACCACAACTAGAGAGAGGGACAAACGCTATTGGAATAAGTAAGTGGAACAGGTGTGATATACCTGTTGCCCCCCCCCCCCCAAAAAAAAAAAAACTGATAGAGGGGTGTGATATACCTACAGTATAATATACCTTCTAACATAGAAAGTATAAAAGTATATTATAGTGCATTTGTATTGTTCTTGACTGGAAGATATTGTCAAAGTTCTCAGCTATTAACATCGGCTTGAGGAATTAGCTAGTATTATCAGTTGCGTATCATTTTGGTGCATTTTTTGCAGTGATTTGTGTATGTATATATTTTTTTTTCATCTGCACAATATATCATTTTGTGTAAGATGTCCTTGTGGTTCATATTGTCTGCACCGGCATCCTCTATTGTATGCATTTTTTGCTGGGGATTGCCGTTATCTGCGGACCGCATGCGGAGGAATTGCTCCCCCGATTATAGACACGCTACGGTGTCTGGGTTTGGATCATTTCCACCCGTTTAGGCCACTTTTTTCAGTGAGTTTTTGCATTTTTATTGTGCAGCAGTTGTGTGTGGTTCTACTGAGATACCGCAGCTAGATAGAGGGACAAACGCTATGGGAATAAGTAAATGCAACTGGTGTGATATACCTGTTGCCCCCCAAAAAACTAATTAAGGGGTGCGATATACCTGCTTCCACAAAATACTGATTGAGGGGTGTAATACACCAGCTTCTACAAAATATTGAATGAGGGGTGTGATACACCGGCTTCCACCAAATTTAGATTGAGGCCTGCGATACACTGGCTTCCACCAAATATTGATTAAGGAGTTTGATATACCAGCTTCTAGCAAATACTCATTATTGTGTTCTATATACCTGTTTCCACAAAATACTGATACAGGGTATTGATATACCGGCTTCCACCAAATATTAATTGAGGTCTGCGGTACACCGGCTTCCACCAAATATTGATTAAGGGGTTTGATATACCAGCTTCCAGCAAATACTCATTATTAGGTTCTTTATACCCGTTTCCACAAAATACTGATACAGGGTATTGATATACCGGCTTCCACCAAATATTAATTGAGGCCTGCGATACACCGGCTTCCACCCAATATTGATTAAGGGGTTTGATTTACCAGCTTCCAGCAAATACGCATTATTGGGTTCTATAAACCTGTTTCCACAAAATACTGATAGAGGGTATTGTTTTACTGGCTTCCTCCAAATATTAATTGAGGCCTGCGATATAACGGCTTCCACCAAATATTGATTAATGGGTTGGTAGGGGTCAGGCAGCTGCACCAGGCCGGAGCCTAAGTGAGAAGTTGGAGACGATGCATGCGATTACGTCAAAGGACGCACCAGAGTTGGTTGAGTGGCTCACACAGCCTTCCGCTTCAGCAGCATCCTCATCCTCTGTATCAGCACCCTCCTCACTCTCTGCTGAATACCCCCAAAGACCACCACCACCACCATAGCCTCTCCACTCGAGTCAGAGGAATTATTTTTCCATTCATTCCCAGACCTTTCCGATGTGCAGCGATTTTTGGCATCGAATGAGGCAAAGGAGGTAGCAATGTCCGCCACCCACCGGTCTGATAACAGTACCCAGATCAGCCCAAGGAGGGTGGTGCCCGCTGTTGCTGCCTACTCCAAGATCTCTAATGTCAGTGTTGGTGAAGGTGACGATGATGACGTGTCGATGGATGTCACGTAGGTGCCCACAAGAGAGAAAGAGGAGGGGAGTTCAGAGTAAGAGATAGAGCAGCAGATAGGGAGGAAAAGGAGGAGAAGCAGGCAGAACTCGTAATGCACATGAGGCAAAAAGCAGACCGCAAATGAATCTGGAGCGAGCCATCCATCATGCACGATCACATCTGATGCTCCCAGGATGCCGAGACATGGCTTCGCGGTATGGGCTTTTTTTAATGTGTCAGCTGCTGACAATAGTGTTGCCATATGCAGCCTGTGCTGTCAACGCATAAGTCACGGTAAGCCCAACACTCACCTAGGGACGACAGACTTAAGAAGGCACCTGGCCTCCCATCATCGAGCCCAGTGGGAGCAACACCGTCAGAACCCACAAAGCCACACTCCCGGAACTCAACATCCTGCCTCTATTACTTCTCCTCTACTTCTACTCCAATTTGTCCTCAACTCCACCTTCCACCGTGCCGTCGTTGCGTTCATCTGGCAAAAGGCAGGTTTCCATGGCTCAAATGTTCGAACGTAAAAAGTTGATGACGCCGGATATCCCTCTTGCCCAACGGCTGACCACCGACTTGTCGGAACTGCTACCCTGCCAACTACTGCCATATAAACTGGTGGATTCGAAAGGCCTTTAGAAAATTTGTGGCCATTGGCACACTGCAATGGAAGGTCCCCGGAAGGAAATATTTATCCCAGAAGGGCATCCCAGAGCTATATGGTCATGTTCAGCGGCAAGTGAATGTATCTCTGGCACCCAGTGTCGGTGCCAAGATACATTTGACCAAAGACACGTGGTCTAGCAAACACGGACAGGGAAGGTACATAATTTTTACTGCCCACTGGGTGAACCTGCTGACTGCTGTCAAGCATGCAACCCGTGGCACCCGTGTGGAATTGGTGTTACCGCCATGGATTGTATACAGGCCTGCCTCTTCTTTTCCTCCTCCTACGGCTCCCCAGAACCTATTCGACGTGCCAGGTGAGATATTGCCATGCTGTGCTGTGGCTAATGTGCCTGGAAGCCAAGAGCCACACCGATCCTGTACTCCTTTCAGCTCTGCGTTCACAGGCTGATTAGTAGCTAACCCCGCTCAATTTGACAGTTGGTAAAGTGTGAATATGCACAAAGAAAAGTCCAGCTCACCCAATTGTTCAAACACCTGCGTGCACGGAAAAGGCTGGTGAGCCTGTATATTCTTGATATGAAAGCACAATGAAATTCCAGCACTCACGATTTTGGTAGCTAAAATCTTCGTCTTTTATTATTTATGTCTACTGCCTGAATAAAAGACGAAGATTTTAGCTCCAAAATCGTGAGTGCTGGAATTTCATTGTGCTTTCATATCAAGTTGGTAAAGTGGTGTGCGACAACGGTGCCAATCTGCTAAGCGCGCTGAAACAGGGCAAACTGACACATGGCACACGTCCTGAACTTAGTCGTGCAGCGATTCGTTTCCAAATACCCCGGGGTCCAGGACGTCTTGCGGCAGGACAGGAAAATCTCTGGCCATTTTAGAAGATCTTACACGGCCATGGCTCGCCTTGCTGACGTTCAGCGGCGACACCACTTGCCCGTCAGACGTCTGATTTGTGACTGCTAGACCTGCTGGAACTCCACCTTGTATATGCTTGATAAGCTGCTACAGCAGAAACGTGCTGTTAACGACTACCTGTACGAACTCTGCGGCAGGACAGGTTCTGGGAATCTTGATTTCTTTTCACAGCTCCATTGGCTGCTCATGCGCGATGCATGCAGACTTCTGCAGCCATTTGATAAAATCAGCAAACTGGTCAGTCGCAGCCAGGGAGCCATCAGTGACATCGTACCTTACGCCTTCTTTCTGGAGCGTGCATTGCATCGTGCCATTGATCAAGCCGTCGAGGAGCAGGAAGATGAGGTAGTTGCAATGCTGAATAAATTCCCATGGGGGGATACTCCATCTGAGACAAGTCAGCAGGAGTCTAAAGAGGAGTCAGAGGAGGATGGTTCCTGGAGGGAGGAGGAGGAGGAATTTGAGCAAGAATAGCAGGCTTTAAACTTTTCTGGGATCCCTAGTGTTGTCCATGGATGGGGAGGAGAACGAGGATGACATTCTCCTGGGCAATGAGCAGGAGCCAGGGTGCTCCACCGCTTCCAATTTAGTGCAAATGGGGGCCTTCATGCTCCAGTGTTTGAAGAGGTACCACTGTATAAAAAGCATAAAGGTCAATGACCTGTACTTGGTGGCAACTTACTTACACCCCTGGTACAAACACAAAATGGCGGAAATGTTATCAGCACGCGGGCACTGGCAGAGGAATTTCCACCCACAGAGAAACAGTTGCGGGTACCAATCCTACAGTGCAGAGGGCAGTTTGAATATGTGTTGGTCACTTCGCATATGAGATCATTCTTGCAGCCAACCCATTGACAGCCGCCCTACGGATTCAGCCTCAGTGAACGCCTAGACCGACAGGTGACTGACCACATTGGGTTAACGGCCGATGTGGACGCTCTGAGAAGCAAGGAACCCCTGGACTACTGGGTGTGCAGGCTTGACCTATGGCCAGAGCTGGCACAATTTTCCATGGAACTCTTGGCTTTGCCTTCGTCGAGTGTCCTGTCCGAAAGGACGTTCAGTACAGCAGGGGGGATCGTGACCGATAAGCGCACTCACCTAGCTCACGACAGTGTGGACTACCTCACATTTCTAAACATGAATGAGGAATGGATCTTGGAGGAATTCAACACCTGTGACGACCACATTTAATTGAATTTCCTCATGTAAGTCCACACATATCCACCACCACCCAGAACAAAGAATGGTCCCTGTCTTATGTAAATACAGTGGCATAAAAGGCCTTTTCTGTCCGGTGAATGCCTAATGTTTGGGGCCACGAAGGAATTCAATACCTGTGACGACCATGTGTTAT